>NC_139510.1:22034531-22257032 GCF_008360975.1 Lichenostomus cassidix
ACCAGAGGAGCTGGAGATAATTTAAAAGAGTAGAGCAGAGGAAAGAGAGGATAATTGGTTTACAAGGGATGGCAAGCAGTGGATACCAAGAGCTCTAGCCTTACAAATATTAAAACAACTCCATGAAGGGAGTCATTGGGGCTTTCGAGGATTGGCAGGAGCCTCCCTCAAAATGTATGCTGCTGTGAGCTATTGAGGGTTGTTTGATTTGTGCTAAAACAAATAACAGGGTTACAAGTGAAATTTCAATGGGGGGAAGGCCTTGGGCTGTACGTCCCTTCCAAAGATGCCAGGTGGATTTTACTGAAATGCCTCAAGTGGCAAGGTTTTAATATCTTCTGATAATAGTATGTCAGCTAACAGGGTGGCAAGAAGCATTTGCAACTGCTTCAGCAACTACTGAATCAGTTATTAAGGTATTTTTAGAACAAATCATTCCAAGACATGGGATTGCAGAAGCAATAGACTCAGATAGGGGAACTCATTTCACAGGAAAATTCTTCAAGGGATCATGGTTGTTTTAGGAACACAATGGAACCACCATACCCCCTGGCACCCCCAGAGTTCGGGTTGGGTAGAAAGAATGAATGGAGAAATAAACACGTTTTGAAGCTGGTGATAGAAACTAAGATGCCATGGGTACAGCTTTTGCCACTGGCTTTAGCAAGAATAAGGGCCAGACCCAGGGGAAATATTCAATTGTCTCCCTTTGAAATGTTTAGAATTAGCGGACCCATCACACTTGGGTCAAGGCCTCTAAAGCCCTGGAGATTTGGACATCTCAGCTGGAGGAAAGGGACAGGAAACCGTGACTGAAACTCCACAGGAGCAGACTGGAGCAGTGGCCAGTGTGTTGACATCAGGGGAAGCCCCGTGTGCCTACACACAGACTGTCTGCTGAAATAGTCTGTGTGGGCATCTGTCCTTTTGGATCTCCAGTCATTGGGGGGCTAATACTTGCGGTTCTTGTTTTATGTTAAGTGGTTTCTGTGCCTTCACTCTCTACAAGTGGTGCAGAAGACAATGTGAAAATTAGATTAGGTGATTAGATTACACCATTAGAATATTTTTCTTAATAATCTTACCTTTATCTTGTCAGTTAGGTTTGGGCCTGTTATGATCTGATAATTAAGGTTCTGAGAAATACCTCTGCCCGAATTAAGGTGCAAACGAGACCATATGCCAGTCAATAGTATGGGTTTTATTTGATAGTAATTATGAGAGAGAGAGAGGAAAAGAGAGAAAGGGAGAAATAGGAAAAGAGGTGGGGGGGACAGAAAGAGGGTGACGGAGACAGAATAAAGAAAATATTACCATCCGTGGATCCCAACAATGTTGCATTGATCCTCTCCAGCTGGTCTTCTTGGTGGTGATAGTCCCCCCAAAAAGCACAAAATCCCATGGGTTAATATACACTCAGCCCAGGTGGCAATGTCTGGGCATGTAGACCCAGGGGAGGGGGCAATCTCTTGTAGCAGACTCTGCTTGCATCACGTGCACTCCTGTGGTTCAAGGCCTAGCACTTTCGGGGGTCTTTGATGGATTGTGACTCCCCCTCAGCTGCCTCTCACGGTAAAGTCCCGTGGATGTGGCTTGTGGAGTTGGGGGTTCCACAGCTGGGCCAGTTTGTGTAACTGATTCGCCCCAATCGAGCCCAGAGACACTCCAGAGACCAAGTCAGAGAAGTGGGTATTTGCTTTATTTGGTGCACCGGATGTGTGGGGAATTCTCTACGCCAAACACACACACAGGTACCTCCAAAGGTGTGGCTAGCACAGGCTTTTCCCATGAGAATTTTCTTGTGTTTTGTAAATAAAGATAAAGTTTGGATGTCATTGGAACAGTGTCCCAGTACTTGGACGGTGCAGGCCTGGCCAATCAGGCCTGGGGGAAGGCTTCTGACCGACCAATCTGGGTGACTTTTGAATACTCTATATATATGATGAAATCAAAACAATAAAGGTCATTCCTTCTTGCCACTGAGAACTGGTGCCTTCATTACTCTGCTAGCTGCTCAACAGCGACACAAAGGCACAGTGTTATAGGTAAAATTCATGAATATTCATTACATTCTCTAGGATAGGAGTGGTTATACAAATTACTTCTCATAAGTCATTAATATTATTAGTGATTTCTTGTGCTCAATTTCAAAAGGATTCCTTTTGCCTCCTTTTATCTTGATAAGATTAAGGGAATCCACAAGGCCAGAACTGTTATCAGCCTTCAGCCCTGGACGGGCGCCGTGCTGGTGGAAGGGGGCAAAAGATCAAAGAAATAAGGATGGTTGAAGTGTAAATAGATTTGGGTTTTCTATTTGACCACTTCTTTCTCATAACGGAGGATGGGTGTTTATTGCCTCTGACCAGAGGCCACGCACCCCAAACCTCCTTCCCCCTCCTCCTCGGCTGGGGGGGAAGTCTGTGTAAACCTGGCTTCTGCATGCTGTGGTCTCCCCCCATCCCAAACTCAGCCAGGGATGATTCTCAGTGCAGCTGGTGGCTTTGGCCTTTGTGGATGCATTCCTTTCTTTCAGCCTGAGATGACTGAACAATAGGTTTCCCTTTATCTAATCTCAGCAGTTTGACTTTCAGTCCAAAGTCCTACTCAGATATCTTCAGGGAGGCTTCATTGGTTGTAGCTTCTTTATACAGTTTTTGTTATAATGAGCAAAACTTTATATCAGTGTTTGAGCAAAACTTTATATCAGTGTTTGAGGCATGAACTATTTCAGTCTCTGACAGGGCCAGTGTTGTGGTTTTGGGTGGCTTTCACTGCAATGAAATGACAAGCCACAGGCCCTACCAGAGAGCATCTCAGCCCGGGTCAGCACCTCAGTGCCCCAAACCTTCCCTCTGAAGGCTTGTGACTGTGCTTACACCAGCCGGGAAGGCAATGGCTAGCTCTGGTTTCATCTGCTCTTCGCAACTTGGCGGCAGTAAAGGAGGCGAGAAGGATCTCTGCATGGTGACCACAGGAGATGTTTATTCACATGATCACCAGAGGCCAAACACCTCCCAGATGCAAAGACACCTCATGGCGTGGGGTCTGGGGTTTTCTACAGAGACGTACGGGGCGAGCACATGGTCCACTGATGTCAGGGC
Source organism: Lichenostomus cassidix (assembly GCF_008360975.1). Lineage (NCBI taxonomy): Eukaryota > Metazoa > Chordata > Aves > Passeriformes > Meliphagidae > Lichenostomus > Lichenostomus cassidix. Next base: position 22,037,633 of record NC_139510.1, read on the forward strand.
ACAGGGGCCGTACATGGGCGGAGTTGGGGTACAGGAACCAATAGGGAAAACCCGAAGTAGTGGCCAGGAGCAGGGGTGGGGAAGGCAGCACAATGTGGGAAGGGCAGACATATAAGGAAGAAAAGGGGTGGGGAAATACAGAACTCAGTATCAGCAGTAGAATGCCATGGCTTTTCAGGGGGGAGACTGCAACAGGCCAGAGGTGGGAGAATCGTTTTTTAACCCTAGGAGAAGTAGCAAAAGTCTTTAACCGTCGCATTTGTTGGGTCTGTGGAGGGCCAGGAGGATCTGAAGACTGGCTATGGGTTGCCGGCTCAGTCGAACCTAAATGATGGGTCAGCACCTCAAGTGAGGTACATAATGGAATGGGATTTTGGGATGAGGAAGTCCTTGGTGATTTCATTCTTCTGAAAGAGGCATTTATTGTCTAAATAGAACAGGGGGCGTATCTGTGGGAAAAAGTGTTTGTGACTGGACTTTATCTTTGGGTTTAGATTGCTGGGCTCCCAACTGCCCTCTTTACTGTTGTTCCAAATATCAAGGCAGATGGAATTGATTCGCCCCAATCGAGCCTGGAGACACTTCAGAGACCAAGTCAGAGAAGTAGATATTTTACAGAATCACAGAATCACCAGGTTGGAAGAGACCTTCAAGATCATCAAGTCCAACCTATGTCCCAACACCTCAACTAAACTAAACCATGGCACTGAGTGCCACATCCAATCTCTTTTTAAACACGTCCAGGGATGGTGATTCCACCACCTCCCTGGGTAGACCATTCCAATATTTTATCACTCTTTCTGTAAAAAACTTTTTCCTAATATCCAACCTATATTTTCCTTGGCGCAACTTAAGACTGTGTCCTCTTGTTCTGCCAGTTGTTGCCTGGAAAAAGAGACCAACCCCCACCTCACTACAACCACCTTTCAAGAAGTTGTAGAGAGTGATAAGGTCGCCTCTGAGTCTCCTTTTCTCCAGGCTAAACAACCCCAGTTCCCTCAGATGTTCCTCATAGGGCTTGTGTTCCAAGCCCCTCACCAGCCTTGTTGCCCTCCTCTGGACGTGCTCAAGTGTCTCCACGTCCCTCCTGAACTGAGGGGCCCAGAACTGGACACAGTACTCAAGGTGTGGCCTCACCAGTGCCGAGTATAGGGGAAGAATGACTTCCCTGGTCCTGCTGGCCACACTATTTCCGATACAGGCCAGGATGCCATTGGCCTTTTTGGCCACCTGGGCACACTGCTGGCTCATGTTGAGTCGGCTGTTGACCAGTACCCCCAAGTCTCTTTCTGCCTGGGCACTGTCCAGCCACTCTGTCCCCAGCCTATAGCGTTGCAGGGGGACATATTTGCTTTATTCGATGCATCGGATGTGTGGGGAATTCTCTCCGCCAAACACACACACGTCAGTACCTCCAAAGGCACAGTGTTATAGGTAAAATTCATGAATATTCATTACATTCTCTAGGATAGGAGTGGTTATACAAATTACTTCTCATAAGTCATTAATATTATTAGGGATTTCTTGTGCTCAATTTCAAAAGGATTTCTTTTGCCCTCTTTTATCTTGATAAGATTAAGGGAATCTAACGCGGAGGGGGAGGAGGGGTGGAACCAGGCCTCTGCGTTTACCGAAAGTGTCTCTATGGCTATCGAGAGATCACTCCAGCCAGCACTGCCTGGTGCTGTACAGAAAGGCCCTTCTCACACCCGTGCCGGTGTAAGGCACAGATTCTCACTCACCCATGGAGTTGGATAACTCGTGCGTCACCAGAGACAAAGAACTCAGAGCGCTCAGTCAGCTGGAGGTTCCAGAGGTTTATTCTGAAGGGTCCCAGGGTGAAAGAGGCCGAGTCACCCCAGCCGTCTACATTTAAAGGCATGGCTGGAGGGTCAGGGGAGAGGAGGCGGGGGGAACACCACAACCAATGGAAAGGAGGAAGGGATGGAATCAGGGGTTAGGTTACAGCTGGGGGGATGTACATAATTTGGGGAGAGACCATCGTGTTCTCCAGAGGGGAGGACTAAGAAGCCTCCCACCAGTGGGGTTCTGCTGTATTGGAACCACTCAGCTCCTCAGCAGTTCCTGAGGTGGTATCTTCCACCCCAACAACTCCCCCTTCCTTATTTAAAGGAAAGGCCTCCCCTACTTGCTTAGTTAAACACTTCTTGAGGCAACCGAACAAGCTGAGAACAAGGAAAATTATTAGGATCACCCACAGTCCAGTTTTGACTAAGGATGTTAGCCATCCTTGAAGTCCCCATTGTCCAAAAAGATCGCCAATCCAGTCTGCTTCTTTTTCTGTCTTCAGTTCTTTGATTTGATCCTTTATTTTCTGTATCGTCGCATGGATGCTCTGGCTATGAGATGACAGGTTAAAGCAACACAGTCCTTCGAATTCCTCACAGCCATGTCCATGGGCCAATAAAAGAAAGTTGATGGCTGCTCTGTTTTGCAGTGTTGCATGCCTGGTGGTTTCTTCATCTTCAAGAAGCTGAGAGAGGGCACTCGAGGTTAGGTTAGCATGCTTTCCGAGCCAGCACTCAAGGTGGCTAAGTTCACCTAAGGCTTTTGCTGCTGCTACTCCAGGCAGGAAAAACGATGCAGCAATCCTTTTAGACAATGACCAATTGATAATTTCGCTATCACAATTAGGATCTAATTGTTGTATATTTCTTTTTTGGCGGGCCAATCGAGTATGGTTTCTCCAATGTAGAATTTGGGTTTTGTTGGGTGCTAGTACAGAAAGCCTGCCAAGAGTGCACGGTCCCCCTTGGAGCTGGGATGGGATTCCAGACCATGCCTGATTCCCGCAAATCAGGAACATAGCTTTGGGCAGCGCTTTGGGGTGTACAGATGACTCTGTTGGGATGACCTTTTTATCCTGACACCAATTACTGACAGAGTAAACCTTTCCCTGGGGTGTTGCATTTCTACTATGACTTAATTTCTGGTGTTCTGACCAGGATAATGCCATCCCTCTTTTCGGGCTGAAGACAAACTTGAGGCAAAGGGTAGCCTGGGAGGACCCCAATAATAGTAATTCGTGGGGTTCCTCTGGTGCTGTTGCCAGCGTGCTTACCCATTTCTCCCAAGCTTCTTTCTGGGGGAGCACCTCGTTTGCAAAAGGCAGTTCATCTTTGTGGAGAGGGATCCCCACCAGGCATGATGAAAGTGGGTCACTGACGCTGCCCATAGACAGGCACATATGGTCTTGCTGGAGTGCTTTTGCCAATGTAACCCACATGTTGGTCTTTGGCTGAGGGACAATCCATGCGACAACCTCTGGTGGTAACAGGATGCAGGAGGTCAGGAGAATGCAGAGGTAGGCAATTACAGGCATGGTGGTAAGAGAGGTATAGGTAGTCCTTTTTTCTGTGGGATTTCAAGCAAAAATCATTAAAAGATGGTTTTCTGTTACTTCTTTCTTTTTCCCCTCTCATCCCCCCTTTTTTTCATAAGACACAGGTAATAAGGTTGTGGGTTAGGGAAACACATGAGGGTAACAGATAAGGGATTTGTGGGTTTGGGGAACTGCTTGAAGGCGGCACAAATAGCTGTTCACGTGGCTGGAATCTTGCGCCGACGTCTTCTCCAAGCGGCACTGGTTTCTTTGTCTGGAGTTTCTTTGTCAGTGTCTGGTGTGTCATCTTTCGCCTGCTCAGGAGCTGTCACTGACGGTTGGAGGTAGGGCTTTACATATTTTCCTGGTATCCACTTGGGTCCTGAAGGTGTGGAAACACAAGCATATCCCCTCCCCCATACAATTAGTGAAAAAGGGCCTGATATTTGATGGCTTTCTGGATCTTTGATTAACACTGGCGGTTGTTCTTTCAATTTGGCTTGGGTCGAATTGGTAAAATGCCGGAACACAGGGGGGTCAGGCTCTTCAAACGAATTGTTTAAGAAATTTATTGTAAAAAGGGCTTTGCAGAGTCTCATAATGGGAGAATTGAGTTCTGACCCTCCCCGCTGTTGGTCTAGGACCCTCTTAATTGTCTGGTGGGTCCTCTCAACTATGGATTGTCCTGTGGGGGAGTGGGGGATACCTGTAACGTGTTTGATGCCCCAGGAGCTAAAAAACTCTTGAAGTTTGTTAGAGATGTATGCTGGACCGTTGTCAGTTTTTATCTCAGCAGGAACGCCCAGGGTAGCAAAAGCAAGGAGAAAGTGCTGTATAACATCTCTTGCTTTTTCTCCTGCATGGGCAGATGCAAAAACAGCTCCAGAAAACGTGTCTACAGAAACGTGTACATATTTCAATCTGCCAAACTGGGGGACATGGGTTACATCTGTTTGCCAGACTTCACAGCTGCCTAGACCCCGGGGGTTAACCCCAGACCCTAATGATGGCACTTGGTAGCTCTGACAGCTAGGACAGGTTGCTACAATTGCCCTTGCCTGGTTTCGAGGTAATTTAAACATTCTTATGAGTGCTGGTACATTCTGATGGTAAAATTGGTGGCTCAGCTTTGCCTGAGCAAAGGTGTCTGGAATGTTAGGAGCTTTCACCGGCATAGCCAGAGCGTCTGCCCTCCGATTCCCTTCAGCAACTGGTCCAGGGAGATCGGTGTGTGACCTCACATGCATCACATGGAACAGCTGCTTTCTGTGGGAAAGCAGAAAAACAAGTTTTGAGAGCAGTTTATACAATTTAGGATTTGACACTTCTTTTAGCCAGGCATGTTCTGCTCTGGCGACTACCCCAGCTACATAAGCTGAATCTGTTACCAGATTAATAGGTTCTTCGAACATCTCAAAAGCTCTAACAGCAGCCGCAAGCTCTGCAATCTGCGGTGAGCCTTCGATTATTTGGATATCGTGCTCCCACACTTGCGTTTCGGGATGTTTCCAAGTCACGACTGACTTATGGGATTTCCCGGAGCCATCTGTAAAAACAGTTAGAGCCTTGAGAGGGGTTCGACTTTGAAGTTCTTTTGGGGCCAAATGAAAAGCCGAATTGAATAATTTATGTTTTGGATGATGATTTGAAATCTTGCCTGGATAACTATCCAGAGCAACTTGAAGGTGTTCATTTGTTTGGAGTATGTTTGCTAAGGATTCACTTTCCAATGACGGATAGATGCAGGTGAAATCACACCCCGCAAGGGTACGGAGGCGTGCTCTGGCTCTCATAATTAGTTGAGCTACTTGTTCTTGTCGTGTTGTTATGGTTTTGAGCGGCTGATGTGGTAAGAAAATCCACTCTATTATAAGAAGTGGGTCTTTTTGTGCAGTGTCCCATTGAAAAATCAGTCCATACAGCCTAGGTGACTCACCCAGAACGATGAAATTAAAAGGCAACTCAGGACTTGTCCGATGGGCTTGGCGAGAAGATAGGGCAAGCTGTACCTTAGCGATGGATTCCCGGGCCTCTTCTGTGATGATTCGGGGCGAGTCCAGGTGGTCACAGCCTTTCAGGAGGTTAAACAGCGGAGCAAGGTCTTGCGTAGTAATTCCCAGCAGAGGACGAATCCAGTTTATAGAACCACACAGTTGGTGCAAGTCCCGGAGTGTCTTTGGGTTGTCTTTGATGGTGAGCTGCTGGGGTACGATGGTCCGTTCGCTGATGCGGAGTCCCAGGTAGGTCCACGGGCAGGTACGCTGAATCTTCTCCTGCTGGATCTCAAACCCTGCTTTCTCAATGGCTTGAATAGTTTTTTCTAGAGTTAAGTTCAGGTATTTATCATTTGGTGCACAAATCAACACATCATCCATGTAGTGGAGAATGATAGAACGTGCAAACTCTTTGCGGATGGGGGACAGGACGCGAGCCACGTACCATTGGCAAATAGTTGGAGAATTTTTCATACCCTGGGGTAACACACACCAGTGGAATCTGCGCTGGGGGGCTTCCTGGTTTAGGGATGGCACGGAGAAAGCAAAACGAGGAGCATCACTTGGGTGTAGGGGGATTGTGAAGAAACAGTCCTTAATGTCAATGACAGCAAGCTTCCAATTCCTAGGAAGCATTGAGGGAGAGGGCAGGCCAGGCTGTAGGGGTCCCATATCTTCAATGACTTCATTGATTTTCCTGAGGTCTTGGAGGAGCCTCCATTTGTCTTTTCCAGGTTTCCGTATGACAAAGACAGGGGAGTTCCAAGGGCTATTAGATGGTACAATGTGACCTTTGGCGAGCTGGTCTTCTACTAGGGATTCTAAAGCGCTGAGCTTCTCTTTGCTTAGGGGCCACTGGGTCACCCAAACTGGGTCGTTGGTCTTCCAGGTAAGGGGCGGGGTGGAGCGCACCCCAGTGGCCCCAATTAGAAATCCTGAGATGGAGGTGGGATTACCAGCTGAGTCCCCCACTGGGTAAGGAGATCTCTGCCCCAGAGGGTAAAACCAGAGTTAATTATGTATGGGCGGATGGTGGCTGTGTGTCCTTCAGGGCTTTCTATGATGATATTATTTGTACTCCTCTGGGAAGTTGCTGACCCTCTTATGCCTGTGATTCTGCCGCCTGCTGGTTTGGTCTTCCAGTCCTGGGGCCATTCTGCTCGAGAAATGATGGTTACATCGGCCCCTGTGTCTACCATCCCCGTCAGGTAAGCAGTGGATTTATCATTGTGTAGTTTACAATGCATCATGGGCTTGTCTGTGCCTACAACTTCTGCCCACCATATGGAAGGTGTTCTGTGGCACCTGGGGTGGTTTTCAGGTAGTATGATAGCTTGTGCTACTACCTGACCCTTTGATAGAAACCAGGGAGTGTTGTTACAGGAGACAGAAATTTGTACTTGTCCACTGGGGTCTATTTTGTGCACCTCGGGTAAAATAAAAAGTTCAGGTGGACCATGCTTAGTGTCCCCGACTACTAGAATGTCCACAGTCCTGTCAAAAGGTTTTTCAAAGCCCACATATATGTGTTGTTGATTTCCATTGCGGAAGTGGTGTGTATCAGTACTTACAAGACAGAGTCTCTTGTCCGTTCTGCTGTGTGGGGTGCAGTTACCATCCATGGCAGGGGTGGCAGGGCAGGGAGAGACGGCTGTAGAATTTGTGTCCTTGCGCGGAGCCGTGCCGCGCTTCAATGTCCGTTTCCCTGGTCCTTCTGATGGTGATGCTGGCAGGGACAGCCTGGGGGCACAGCCTCAGTATTTTTGTTAGTATTTCTCTTAACACGCTTTGGTTCAGGGCAGTCTTTGGCAATGTGTTCAAAACTCCCACAATTATAACATCTCCGTGGAGGTTTCTGAGATGCTGCTAGTGCTTCTGCTACCCCTTTTGAAACTGCTTGGGCTATGGCTGCCTCAGGAGATGCTAATTTGGTGCAAGCCTCAATCATCTGATCGAGGCTAGGAGGTGGATCTAGAGGGAGTGCCTGGAGGACTTTTTTACAACTCTCATTAGCATTTGCCATAGCTAATGCACGCAGCAGCTCCTTTTGGGCTTCTGGATTCCCAACTTGCTTTTCAACTGACTCTTTCAGTCTATCGAAGAATTTTATAAAGGACTCATCGATAGTTTGTTTTATGGTGGAGAAATTTAGAGAGGGAGTGGAGTCCGAGGGGGTTGAGAGCAAAGCTCTGTCAGCTTCTCTTTTGATATCTTCTAAAATCAGTTCAGGCAATTGTCTCGCCTGATCCTGGGGTTTAACCAGGTTTCCTTCCCCGCAAAGATCATCCAGTGTTATGTGAGCCCTGTTGGGATCTCTGTGATATACCTGTAGGAGGTCTTTCAATTGTTTTCTCCAAGTTCTGTCCCACAGCATGTATTCTCCAGGTGACAGAAGGCATGCCATAAGATTTTTTATATCATGTGGGACTAACACATTTGCAGCAAAGGTAGCTTGGAGTAGGTTCTTAAAGTAAGGGGAGTTACGTCCAAAATCTTTCCCTGCCTTGCACATCTCTTTTATTTGTGCATATGGGAGGGCATCCCAGCGGGGGTTTCCTCCAGCTCTATTATAATGGACTGGAGCAGCAGTGACAGAGATTTTGTTTGCTATTTCCCAGTGCCCCTCGTGTGCTGCTTGCCTGCGTATTTCAAGCCAGGGATCCTCTTCTGAATGGCTGCTCTCCTCTTCCGAAGAGGAACAGGCAGCCCGAGGCCGGTACCGGCGGGGCTGGCTCTTCTTCTGACGCTGGCTGGCTCCGTTGCCGTGGGAACCGGGGAGGAGCGGGGCAGTAGGAGTAGCGCCGCAGGGGAGGGGGGGGTGAACGAGGGAGGGACCGGCGCCCGGGTGGGAGCTCCCCGCGGGGGGCAGGGCCGACGCAGGGACAACACCCGACACCGCAGGGGGGAGTGAACCCGGCGCAGGGATACCCGATGATGCAAGGGGCGGGGCTGACGCTAGCCCGGGAAGTTAAGGCTGATATGTATCAGGCATGCTAGCTTGTATCTCCACGTGGGCCGCGCCATATTGACCCGCGGGGGGGGAGGGTAACGCGTGGTTTGTGCCGTCTCGTGAGAAACATGGAGTCAAGGTAGGGAGGTTTTGGGGAGCTGGGAAGAGGGTGAGGGACAGGCTCGAGCCGGGCTGGCCAAACCCGGCTGGAGCAGGGGATAGGGGGGATAGCGCTTCTCCCCCCTGGGGTTCCGAGGGTTTGGGGACAGCGGGGGAGGGAACAGACACGGGGGAGGCAGCACAAGAGAGGTCTGAATTTTTCGGCAGAACTGATTCAGTCTTAGCGTTCTTAACTGACTTATAAATCACTACAAACAAAGGGAGAAAATTAGCAACCTTTCGATCCCCAGCCTGTGTGAGAATAGTCAGCTTCTCTCCTATTTTATCCCAGAAGCTAAGAGATTGAACAGCAGCTACAGAAACATTTGGAAAGATGTTAAAAATCCAGCGAACAAAACATTTTAAATTCCCCTTAGAGAACTGGGAATTATCTGACTTAAGAGTAGTTTTAAGGGAGGTATAAAGCTCTGATTGAGGACGGGTTAACTTCCCACCCATATTCCCCAAATAAATTCTTCCCAACACCGAAAGAAAAAAATAAGGAGAAAAACAAAAGAAGAATTCACCCCAGCAAAGTCTCACTTACCACCTCGAGGCTTCCGAGAGTGTAAAAAAAATCTTTCAGCGTGGTTCTCTGGTTTTAGCCGATTTCTCCTGTCCCAGACAAACGGAGATTTCTCGGCTGCCTCTTTAAACAGATCTAATAAAACTTAGACCTGTTTTCGAGGGAAGTAGCTGCTCCGATCGTGACATCTATGGCATAAAGCCTTCCGAGACACTTTCAGGGATTTTTTCAGGTCCCTGTATCGAGCGCCACTTAACGCGGAGGGGGAGGAGGGGTGGAACCAGGCCTCTGCGTTTACCGAAAGTGTCTCTATGGCTATCGAGAGATCACTCCAGCCAGCACTGCCTGGTGCTGTACAGAAAAGCCCTTCTCACACCCGTGCCGGTGTAAGGCACAGATTCTCACTCACCCACGGAGTTGGATAACTCGTGCGTCACCAGAGACAAAGAACTCAGAGCGCTCAGTCAGCTGGAGGTTCCAGAGGTTTATTCTGAAGGGTCCCAGGGTGAAAGAGGCCGAGTCACCCCAGCCGTCTACATTTAAAGGGATGGCTGGAGGGTCAGGGGAGAGGAGGCGGGGGGAACACCACAACCAATGGAAAGGAGGAAGGGATGGAATCAGGGGTTAGGTTACAGCTGGGGGGATGTACATAATTTGGGGAGAGACCATCGTGTTCTCCAGAGGGGAGGACTAAGAAGCCTCCCACCAGTGGGGTTCTGCTGTATTGGAACCACTCAGCTCCTCAGCAGTTCCTGAGGTGGTATCTTCCACCCCAACAGGAATCCACAAGGCCAGAACTGTTATCAGCCTTCAGCCCTGGACGGGTGCTGTGCTGGTGGAAGGGTGTGGTGGTTTTGATTTGCCCAAAACATCAGTAAAGTATTTTTTAACATCTAGAAGAAATTTGGACCCCTCAGAAGCTGTTTTGGTAGGCCTGGGGTGGTGTCTGAGGGGTGGGGAGTGGCACAAAGATGGCTCCTGTGTGTCCTGAGTAAAAGTTCTAGAAGTTTTTACATCAAGTCCAGCAGAGCCAATCTCTGATGGCTCTGAAGGTGATGGACATGCTACCGGCCAAGTTTGGGCCAATTGGAGATGCTAGTTACGCCTCTGTGAAAACATATTTAAGAAGAAATCAAAACAAGGCAGGCACGCACTTCTTTCACTACTTTGTAGTTGGAGGAGGAGGAGGTGGAAGTAAAAATATGTAGAGAGAGAACAGCATAGAGACGCCAAGGTCAGTGAAGAAGGTGGGGGAGGAGGTGCTCCAGGCGCCAGAGCTGAAAACTCTCTGCTAGCCGTGGTGAAGGCCATGGGGGGGAGCAGGAGGTTTCCCCTGCAGCCCATGGAGTCCACGGGGGATGCAGAAATCCACCCACAGCCCATGCCAGAGGAGCAGGTGGATGCCTGGAGAGAGCTGTGATTCAGTTTGGAGTCTCATTGAAAGAGTTAAAGTTACAGAGGCCTTGCAAAGGAAAGAAAGGCCTTACTCCTGGGATGAAAGCAGCGTGGCCTCGGCTTGGGAGAGTCTGCACAGCACCTTATGGACAAGAGTGTTACAAATTAGGTCTCAATAATCAATCAGAGACAATGTCCAATTAAGTATAATTTGATTTATTTAGAGCAAGCGGGTATCAGCGAGGCAGTGCTGGGCAGATAACTGCGCCAAAATAGTCCGAGTCCCCCCTTTTTATGCAGTCTCTATATTTTCTGACCACGTATATCTTCCGGAGTTGGTGCAGCCCTTTGTGTTGTGGTGTTGTTAGATGATCGTATTCTGCCCTTCGGTGGTCGTGGGAAACAAGTTCTTGTACGTTCGCAGTGCCCCCCCCCCCCCCAAAACAATGATTCTATAACAGCCCACTCCCAACAAATACAGGATACAGGATGTGCAGGGTGGGGGTCTCCCTCCCCTTTCTATTCGGTTCTGTGGGCAAACAGGATGCCTTAACAGGGTGTGTTGGGGCCCCTTTCCTCTCTCTTGCGATTCTGCGAATTCTTATCACAAGAGGACTCATGTTGCAGCAGAATTTGGGTGGGATGTTGTTCGTGAGATTGGACCCACGCCAAAGACGTTTCCAGAAGACTGTCTCTCCTGGGAGGGACCCCATTGCTAAGTAGAGAACCCCTCTCCCTGATTGGACTGACCAGAAAACTCCTACCCTGCCCCCTGTCTGTGTTGCCGGTTTAGAAAGAGGGAAGGGGGGTGAGTGGAAAGACTGCTTCTTAAGAGGGTGGGGGTGAGAGCAGAAAAAAACTGTCTGGAGAGAGAGAGAGAGAGAGAAATAAGTAGAGATAAGAGTATTTGTAGTAGAAGAATTGTAGTGATGAATAGATTTATAGATCTGCTCTGTGGACCAAGAAAATACCTCACACCCTGCCCCCTACCCGAGCTTATTAGTTATAAAAGAAAAAAAGGAGTAAATACTATAAGTTCGTAAGAGGGAGGAGGGGAGTGAACAAAAATTGTGTATGAAAAGTTTATTTTTGCCTTGCATTTATCCTCCAACTCTGTTAGGTAATTAAATCACTTTTTGCAACTTTAGGTTGGAGCCTGTTTGCCCTCTTTTTTTTTCTTCTGTGCGTCCTCCTACCAGTGTCCTATCTCGTTTGACTCACGAGATTGGTGTGTATTTTTACAGTTTTTTCTGTAGCGAGAGAGAGTCGAAGTACATGGCGTTTAGTCAGGGTCAAACCCCGACAAAGGGGCAAAAGATCAAAGAAATAATAGATTTAGGTTATCTATTTGACCACTCCTTTCTCAGAATCAAACACATGTTAAGCTCACTAATGGTAGCTGGATAAGGTGTTCCCACCGTAATTACCAAAGGGATTTTAAAGGCTGTAAGGCAGTGGGTTGGGACAGGATTTTGGACCATATTTTTATAAACTGCCCCCGAGATAATTCCAAAAGTAGGACACATGTTGTCCGTGACTATCATTGGAAGTAGCAACATTGGAATGGAACTAGAACCCTTTTTAGTAGGTTCTGGTCCAGATCTAACAAAACAGATCCGGGATGTAACTGTAGTTGGAAACCTCATGTAGGAGCTTGGAAATGCAAATATTGTGATTCCTATGGTGATTCCTATGGTGGGAAAACTGTTATTGGAGGACTGTAAAAATTGAGACGCAGACACCGCAGTATATGGAAAAGGGTATTACCTTGGTTTAATATGATCCCAGGTGGACCATCGTCAAAGGTGGTACTACGACGAAAAAGGGACCCTGGGTACCACGCGTATACAATTTTATGGACCTCACCAGTTAGCATACCTATCTAAAATTCCCCAATAAGAAACCTAACAAATGAAGTAATTACCCCTTTATTCTAATTACCTCCCCCCCCAAAAGGCTACAACTTATTTTACAAAAACATGTTCCAGGGATGAGGCTCCATTCAAGGTCGGTGCCTCATGTTCTTGAGATTGTGGGGATGTTTCGTCTTCTTTAAAGAATTTTGAACTAGGCTATAGTTCAAGAGTTATAAACATGTGGGGCTAAGATACAGGGAGTAAAAGTACAGGAATAAGAAAGGATATAAAGTATATAAAAAGGGTATAAAAGTATAATGAAAAAGGGCAAAAAACCCATCAGGCATCACAGGAAGCAAGCTGTATTTTGACCCACCAATTGATGATGAAAATTGGAAAGGCCCCTTTGCTAACAGAACCTGGGCCTTGAAAGGGCATTATTGGATTTGTTGCCAACATTGCTTATTGCAGGTTGCCTCCAAACTGGTCAGGGATATGTTTTGCAGGGTATATTAGACTGTTGTTCTTTTTGCTACCACAAGTGCAGGGAAATCAGTTAGCAATCAAGGTATATGATGATCTATTTAGAGCAAAGCAGTCCCTGGCTGGAGGGAGCACCCAAAAGTGGAGAAAATATGAATGGCCACCAGAGCGAATCATACAACACTATGGACCAGCCACTTTGAATCCAAACAAATTAATATCAGCTTCCAGAGAACCCGTTTATAATTTAAATCAGATAATTAGGTTACAAGCTGTCTTTGAGATAATAACCAACCAAACAGCTACAGCTCTTGACCTTCTTGCTGACCAATCCACTCAGATGAGGAATGCAATATTTCAACATTGGATGGTACTGGATTATCTATTAGCAGAAGAAGGAGTGTGTGGAAAATTAAATGACTCAAACTGCTGTTTGCAAATAGATGACAATGGAAAAGTGGTGAGACAAATAACAAAGGGGATAAGAAAGTTAGCTCATGTACCAGTCCAAACATGGAAAGGATGGGAATAGGGCATGTTTTCATGGTTACCTGGTGGTCTATGGGTTAAACAAATGCTTTTTTTCCTCTTATGTGCTATAGCAACTCTAATCTTTTTACCATGCATGATCCCTTGCTTAGTGCAACTCATTCAGCATGTGATCAAAGGGATGCAGGTAGTAGCCTTGCCTACTGATCCAGAAATGGCTCCAAAAGGACAGAAAATCATGTCACTGCAAATAATCACAAAATCAAAAAAGACCCAGGAAGAGAAAATTAAGTCAATGGTAACCAAGGTTTGTAAAGATAATTACTGAGAAGATATGGAGAGGAGGGATTGAAAGGAATGAGAGGGAAGTGTCTTTACAAACAAATTGTGGGCCTTCTGGGAGATAAAGCCAGATACTGATAGGTGAAAGAAGCAATGGGAGGAACCATAAATTCCACAGGAATTCCACTAATTGACACAGTGGTACTCACCCAAGGCTGTGCTAAATCCCTGAACTTAGAGGAAAAGAACAGAGATACAAAGAAAAAGGTGTGTGTGTGTGGGGGGGGGGATGCATATTAGAAGGGGGTCTGTATTAGGCGATTCAGGAAGTCTGTACCTCTCAAGTACCTCAGCCAATGGGGAGAGAGAGAGGGAACTATGGCCAGGAAATTAAGATAAAAAGAGGCTCCGTCCTCTAATAATTTGAGAGACCCCGTGGAAAATTGTCCCATGACCTCTCCCTTTATTCAAATAAAGTTACAGGACTCCTCTGTCTCCTTTTTGGACATAAACCTCCGGTGTTTGTGGATTAATTTTCCTGACAAAGGGAAACAAGGGAGATGAAATAAGTTTTGGGTTTTTTTAAAGTTGTATAAAGTCAATCACGACATGAAGATGGATGGATGGATGCTGTTGACAGTGTGGACTTATTTGGACTGAAGAGATGCTGGCAGGTTGGGGAGCAAGTACAAAGCATGCTTCTGTTGGAAAATATATCAGGTTAAAAATTTTGTATAACTTTAGTCAAAAGTTTTGTTTGTCTTTACCCTGGGAAAAGGAATTTTAGGGCATTGTTCTACCAGATGAGGTCTGGTGAACTCAGCATATTTACAGGTCGGGAGTGACCCCGAAGATAACCAGAAAGATAAAGACTATTAACAGAACATCCGCCAGGACCTTGAGGTTATCAACAGGACATAATAACTATCACAAACAGCTACCCCAGACCACCTCCAGCAGGGCTGAAGACATCCTGGCCCGGAAAAAGGACTGATAAGAAAAACTGAAGAATGAAGAATCTAATTAGCATCAGAGGCAAGGAGATTCAGATCCAATGAGAAACTGAATACTGGAGGTTTGCTCAACTTTAGACCAATGAACACTGACACAATGCTTTCCTATGTATTTTTACTGTATAAAATATCTGAAAAATCGAGTAAACGCTATGTATCATGGAATGATTCTCTCTGCACACCCGGGCTATGTGTAGATGAGATGATTTCTGTGGTGCATCCTGGCCAGAACAACATCTTGGCCAGATAATAAAGTAATGCCTTGACTCTCTAACATTAAAATGTTGTTGGAGAGTTTTTGTATTTTTTTTCCCGCAGATTCAGTGACACTTCTAAGATGCTTTCCTTGGCACACAGGAGCCTTATGAGTAGATATTAAGTAGATAAAGCTATTATAATAAAACTTCAAGGCAGCTCAGTCACCATCTAGTGCCAAATAGGCGCACGTGTGTTTTTTTAAGTCAGGGACAGGGCCAAGAGGAGAAGCTGGCACAGGCGGCCCGCAGCTGTGATGAACATCTGGCCCAGGCTAAAGCTAGCAGGGAGGCAGCCCCAAGGGAGGGGGTGACACCCATCTTGTGCCAGCCCCGCCCAGGTGCCGTGAAGGGCGGAGGACAAATCGCGGCACAGCTTCTGCCCCCGCCTTCTCCGTGAGCCGGACCTGTCGTGATGCAGCGGCGAGCTGCACAGGCGCTGCAACTACCAGTTTGTTATATCCGGCCCGCACCTTTTCTCTCTCTCTCCGCCCCCTCCCCCCCCCTTTCCGCTCGCCTGCCCTCTCGTAGCCGCCGTGGTCGGTGCTGCCATCGCCGCCGTTGTTACTGTGCACGCCCTCACTGCCCCCTGTGCGCCGGCCGGTAGCGCTTCCGATACCCCCGGCTGCCCCATGAAGCGATGGCAGCGACCAACTTCAGCAAGGTTCAGATAGGGATCTACGTGGAGATCAAGCGCAGCGATGGTCAGTGGGGCAGGGGCAGCGGGAGGGGGCCTGTTCAGCGAAGTGGCTGAGTGCCGTCGCCCGTGCGTGGCGCAGGGGGGAGCGAGGAAGGGGCTGCCCGCGGGGCCCATTGTGTGCGCGGGGCTGGGAAGTGGCTGGGCCTGGCGCGCTGCGGTTGTCAGGGGAGTGCTCGCGCGCAGCGGCGGAGGTCGGTTGCGTGGGGCGTGAGCGGCGGCGGCTACCGCTGGGGGCGGGGAGGCGACGGGGAGGCGCGGCGGTGGGTTAAGGGGCTGAAATGGCTGGGAGAAGGGGGATGCGAGAGGGATGAAGCAGGGATTGAATGGGCTCATGGGGGAGGAGAAAACGGGATGAGTTTGGGGTGAGCTATGAGATGTGCGGGGTGGCTGTGGATGGGGTTGAAGTGATTTGGGGGAAAGAAGGGTGTGGGTGGGAGGAAAGCATGGGGAGGTTTTGGCGAGGAGGTGGGAGGGGATGAGGTGATGGAAGGAGGAAAGGCCTTCACTGCAAAGTATCGACTTCTTTGCTTTGGCGTATGAGCAGTGTTCTGAAAAAATGACACAACAGTATGCTCTGACAGAAATGCCTTTAGATACTTTCATCATTTGACAAAAAACCTTGATATTATTATTCCAGTTGTTCCTTATGATTAAAATACACGAAGAGTATTTGCTATTTATGCCCATGAATTGTTTTCTTCTCTGTTGGGGATCCAGTGTTTCTCATCTTGCCCAGTATCTCTTGATGAGAGGATGTATGGTGCTGACTAAAAATACACATGAATAAAGGAAGTGTGTGTGTTAGGTTTAGGGTACTAATTTATCATATTTGTCTGGAACGAGAACTGAAATGGGGAGTTCACTGACTGAATGAATGACAAGTCATTTGTGATTTCAGCTCTTCAATTTGAGTGGAAATATATAATCTGTTGTAGAGCTTGTCAGCAAAGAAAGCCGATTTGTTCTTCACACTCCGGACTGCAACACACAGAGCGGATAAGCAGATATTTTTAAGGGAAGAAAAACCTGGAGGTCAAAGGCACTGAAGTTAGCGTGGTTTTGTCATGAGACAGGAAATGAGCATCCAACAAGCTTTGTGCAGCTCATCTACTCATGTTCCCATACCGCAGTTCAACCCTACAGTAAAATAATGGTTGTTGTTAGCTGGACACTAAATTAAACCTAAGGCCTCAATTTGTGCTTAATGGCTCGTATGTCACGTGAAGGATCTGATTGGTCTGGCAGTTATTTACATAACTCCTGCAGATCCCTGTCTGAGGTTTCAGAAAACCTCACTGTAGCAACTGGTAAAACTTTTTCTGAGGCTTGTGTCAACTTCTAATAAATGTTGCTGTTTGTTTTGTATGCCTTTGGAAAATAAGGCATGAGGATGCCTTCTTCCCCCCGCTTCCCCCCGGGTTCTGCTGTCTGTAATGTCAGAAGTGAGGACAGTAACTCTTCAACAAAACAATCCTTATTTTCAGTACTGTTAATGATTTACATATTTTGCTGTTTCACTTACATATGTGATGCAGCACATTAAATATATTACACATCGGTAATATAGTAGGGGGTTGCCTTCACAGCAGCTGCTCAAGCTATAGAAATTTGAGCATTTGTATTAATTTGGCCCTTGAGAGCAACCACACTGCAGTGTCATACCAGAGTTAGTGAGTCCTGGTTATTGTGAGGTTTGCTTGTTTTTCATTGGGACTGGAGGAGGAGATGCCCCATCATGACTCCGGCTACTGCTCTGTTCTGTCATTCTCTTTCCAGTAAACTGTAGGAGGAACTGTCCTAGGTATGTGGAAGGGAGCATTTTAAGAAATAAATCAAAGGACAGACAGCACTAGATTGCATTTGGGTTGCATTGCCTTTTGGAAGGTAGGTTTCTGACCTGAGCTGTGGTTGCACAGGCAATTGAGATTGATCTAGTTGCTTCTAACAGGGGGAGGGTCTTGTTGCCTGTCAGCTATGTTGTTCCTACAAACTCTTCCATCCAGTGTGGCCAATTGTCATGGTTTAACCCCAGCCAGCCACCAAGCCCTATGCAGTGACTTGCTCACTCCCCCACCAGTAGGATCAGGGAGAGAATTGTAAGGGTAAAAGTGAGAGAATTCATGGGTTGAGATAAAGACAATTTAATAGGAAAAGCAAAAGCTGCACACACAAGCAAACCAAGGAATTATTTCACCACTTCCCATGAGCAGGCAGGTGTTCAGCCATCTCCAGGAAAGCAGGAATACATCACATGTAATGGTTATTTGGGAAAACAAATGCCATAACTTGAAATGTCGTCCCCCCTCCTTTTTTCCCCTCACTGTGTATACTGAGCATGATGCCATATGGTCTCAAATATCCCTTTGGTCAGTTGGGGTCAGCTGTGTCTCCCGACTGTGTCTCCTCCCAATCTTCCATGCACCCCCAGCCCCTTCCCCCGTGTGGCAGTACAAAAAGCAGCAAAGACCTTGGCTCTGTGTAAGCCCTGCTCAGCAATAAAAAAAACATGTTTATATTATCAGCCCTGTGTTCAGCACAAGTCCAAAACATAGCCCCATACCAGCCACTAGAAAGAAAAACAACTCTACCCCAGCCAAAACCAACACAGCAATGTTTTTTTTTTCTTCTCTGATTTAATACATTAATTGATTATTCGATTCACTAAACACAGTAGAAAACTTTTGGATGTGCTAGTTTTCTACAGGATTAGTGAGCTCAAATGACTCAGAGGGATCTGTGACCTCAACACTATCAGTGTATAGGAAATGCATGGACAAGGTGAAGGTGAAAAGTATGATCTTGTTCAGTAACTGTGAGCTACCTGAATCTGCTCTACCCAGAACTACATTCAAGGCTGTATATCGTACCAGCTACCCTAGCATGAAAGCATGATTAACACCATTTAAAAAACTTTTGGAGAAAATGGTGTGTTGGTCTGGGCTTTTTTTCACGTTGCCTTGTCTGTACAAAGTCCTTTTTTAAAACTAAAATAGTTTTGAGATGTAAGTATAATAATTCTTTAAAATTATCTTATTTACCTGTTTATTTGCTGAATCCAGAGAAAAATAAACTTTCAGTTTCTTAGTTGGGTCATTTGAAAAAGTATGCATTTTTCCCCATCTCCCCACCAGTTATGCTAAACACTTTTTCTGAATACAGAGCTTGATTATTTTCAGCTAACTTTATTTTTGTTTAAATAAAGACTAACAGAATAGCACTTTTTTTGGTGAAACATTGTTGCTAAAAGTCATACTTGTTCATTACAACAAAATTGCAAAGACAGGTAGAACACAATGAATGTGACCAGAACATTCTGGAAAGAAGTTACATATTCTGTAATTTTGGCAAGTTCTCATTAGTTTTAAGCATTTCATGAGGGATTTCTTAAAGGACTGAATAGAAAATACATGTTGTATATTATTAGTACTTGTGGCCCAAAACACATGAAAGCCAGTGTTTGGATAAACACCAACATTTTCAAGGACTGATGCTGCAGAGCTGATTGCTGTGTGTCTGTTTTTTCTGAGTGGGTAAACATTGGTATAAATGTTGTTTAGAGTTTCAGGTAATATTTTCAGTTATAATTAGAATAACTAGTTAGGCTCATGTAATGTTAGAGCATATTGTCAGTTAGTTTGGCTTTTTATAATAATTTTTGATACTGAAATTTACTACTTATTTCAGTATAATTTATGTATGTTGCTTGAAATATGCCTTGGTAATCTGTCTTGGACACAGGAAAGAACTCATTCATTTTAGGTTGTGAATTGCTAAGAATGGACTGTGTTTCCAGTCTTCTTGAAAATTGTGCCTTATCACATGGAAGCTTAGGGAAGTAGAGGTGTGGCTAGAAGGTACCTATGAGACCTGCTATAATGGTGTTTCCTCCTATCCAGATGATGATCCTTGTTGAGGTCTAAATATGGGCATTTGTTTGTTGATGAATTCCCTTTACTCAAATAATAGCCCCCTGCTTTATGAGTGGACTTACACTTGTATCTCTACATCTTGTGCATTATTCAGTTAATGATGACAAAGACCTATATAACTACCTGGAGAAAAAAAAAATCACTTTTTTTCCCCCATAAATTCAGTCTTTTCCTGAAATAGGATACATTTCTTATGCACTGCAGCCATTTAGTAGGCTGATTAGTGTTTTTCCTTTCTTTTTTAGTCTAATTGTGTAGCGATGATGAAGAAGGCACAGACACTCTTGCTTGCTTCAAAGAGAATCACTTTATTGAGGCCACACACAGACCTATATACTGTACTACTAAGCAAAAGCTTTTATACCATGCTAAAAATACTCTATGCAAGGCTTTATACTGCACTAAAATTATCTTGGCTTAAATTACACTTCTTAGCATTTTTGTTAACTTAAACAAACACACATTGGCTGCATGCCACCTGATGTGATGTTGTCCACCACGTCTCCCTAGCCAATCAGTATCCCGATCATGAGGTGCTCATGCGAAGTTTATATAACTTGTTGCTTGCCTGCATGTCAGCTGTACTTTTCCCAAAGTGCTTTTTTCAGTGAGCACAAGTGAGCTAAAGGGAGCAAAAAACCCTTTACTTATTTTATAAGATTTTACTTATTTCCCACATCTCCCCCTTCTTTGTTAATATATTCTAATGCTAAAACAGTCTGCACCTGTAAAGCCATTATCTTATTGAGACTATTACCGATCATCTGTTGCACACAAGAGAAGATACATGGGATACATATCATAATCAATGAGAACTATGCCATCCATTACTAAGCGTTTAAACCATACCCCAAAGCTGAGGTTGTCTAGCCAAGAAAACAATCCCCACAAATCACCTTCATCACGTTGCTGCAGCTTTTTAATAAACAGCTTAAGGTTACTGATGCTTTTATGAATGGATTCTGAATGATCACTCAGATTCATGCAGCACATACCATTGAATTCTTCACATCCATGGCCTTGGGCTAACAACAAGAAGTCAATGGCCGCCCTATTTTGTAGTGTCACATGTCGTATTGAGTCAATGTCAGTTAGCATTGCTGAAAGAGCGGGCACTAGTAGCCTTAGCTTCCTTTGTGAGTGTCCCGGGTTAATGATAAGACTCTCTCCTCCAAGAGCGAAGGGCCCCGACACCCCCTCCCCCACCCACAACAGAACCTCTTAGATGGAAGTGAAGAAAAAACTATTTATTTAACAAAACCACGCAGAGTGCCCTACAAGGCACAGGGGAAGGGGAAAAACAAGGTGAAAGGCAGTTATTCAACCTGATTAAAAAGTCCTTTTCTCAGACGCAGTCCCTCTCCTCCTCGCCCCCCACCCGGGGCCGGGTGGAGCTCCCTGGAGAGCTCTGCTGTCCTCTGGCCCTCCTGGGTCTCCGGGTGGCAAAGCAGATCGAAGAGAAGGGGTCCAAACGAGGAAAAAAAGAAGAAGAATGGAAAAAAACGGGAACAGAGCTCACTCCGACCCCCGTCCAGCACGCAGTCTCTGCCGGGCGACGAATCCTCCCCCGGAGCGAGGCTTGGAGAAAATGTTTTCAAAACAACCCGCGTTTCTCTCTGCGGCTGGGTGCAGTTAAAGAGACAGGACCACACATTTTTACACATTTTTTTTTCTTTCTTGGGCATATAAGCCAACGATAGGGGATAAAGGATTATCATATCATCAATCCAAGACAGTGAGCCAGCAGCCAATTTTATTTAAAGAAGCCAAAGCATGAGCAGTGCCTATTGATGGTATCATGCTGCCAAAAATGCACTCTGCTATATTCCAAAAGGTTACCTTTGGATCACATCCTTTGTTAAGAGCATGTGTGCCGCTGTCTTGCATGGGAGACAGGAGTTTTATGTGTTTTGCAGTTTGACAGACTTTAAGATAGCTAGTTCCCCAAGACTTAGTCCCGTTCGCAAGATTCTTTGATATCTGGCCAATTTGTCTAAAAATACCATTTATTTGACACAGAACATAACAAACATACAAACATAGAACAGATTGACACACATAAACACACAATGAATACATAATTGCAACACTACAATAGTTAAAAATGCAATTATGGGGTAAAACCTTGCTTGAACTACAAAAATAGTTAAAAATGCAAGAAATGCTTGCTTGAACTATAATGCAAGTTAAGAAATGCTTGCTTGAGCTAGCTGAAATGCAAGTTAAGAAAGGTACCTATAAGTTAGCCGGAATAATACAATTTAGGAAACTCGATCTCACCAAATCCAATTTTTTGGAGCTGGGGATACATCAGCATCCTCACCCAATCCCTCGGGAAGTAACCACAGGGCTGCGTCCAACCCTGGGGAGAGGCTTACTTCACGCTCCAATGTCCATGTAGAAAGCTTCTACCTTTCTGAGATTTCATGAGCTTTTTATAGGATAAAAGTGTGTATTTGTAGTCACTGAAAATTTCTCACATTCTCTCTACATTCCACAGGGGAGTGTCTTTTCAGACTTTCAGTCGCCAGCACTAGGTAGCTGTTGATTAGGCTATCAACCTAAACCTGAGCCATCCATTTCTTGGGACCGATCAGGGAGAGAGAGAAGGGGGAGGGGGGTGTCCTGCCACAGCCGCATTTAGCTCAACGCGGCGCTGTAATAATTAGAGCAGTCCGATTTGGGTGAAACAAGGTTAGTTGACCAATGATACATGGTCCACCAACAGCTCTGCCCGGTATGCCTTTCCAGGCATGCTCTCCACATATTAGGAACAAGGCTGAAGGGAGAGCAATAGTACTAATGCCAAGTGGTAGTTGACTTTCCAAGGTCTGATTACACTATAAAGAAGCGTTGCTAAAAATGCTTTTAGGAGATACATCAATGCCAGCACTATTCATATAAATACTGGATGTATGATTTAGGTTGAAGCATAGCGAAGCATACAAAGTCCCTAGCAGGTCTAATTCCTGTGGTTGCAAAGGCAAAGCTGGAAAATCGTGCATCTTTCTTAGATTTTTGTACCATGTCTCACCTCTTCCTGTGCTTTATCGCCAGGTTTCCTGGTACCATGTGGTGGTTTAGCTTAGCCCAGAATATCAGCAAGGTATTTTTAATATCTAAGAGAAATTTAAACCCCTCAAAAGCTGTTGTGGTAGGCCTGAAGAAGTGTCTGAGGGGTGGGGAGTGGCACAAAGATGGCTCCTGTGTGTCCTGTGTGAAGATTCTGGAAGTTTTTCACCAAGTCCAGCAGAGCCAATCTCTCATGGATCTGAAAGTGATGGACATGCTGCCAGCCAAGTGTGGGCCAATTAGAGGTACTAGTTATGCCTCTGTGAAAACATATTTAAGAAGAAATCAAAACAAAAGTGGTCACACACTTCTTTTTAGCTAGAGGAGGAGGAGGTAAAAATATGTGAAGGGAGAACAACATGGAGACACCAAGGTCAGTGTAGAAGGTGGGGGAGGAGGTGCTCCAGGCGCCAGAGCTGAAAACCTCTGCTAGCTGTGGTGAAGAATATGGGGGGAGCAGGTGGTCCCCCTGTAGCCCATGGAGTCCACGGGGGTGCAGAAATCCACCCACAGCCCATGCCAGAGGAGCAGGTGGATGCCTGGAAGAAGCTGTGATCCAGTGGGAGTCTCGTATAAAGAGTTAAAGCTACAAAGGCCTTGCAAGGGACACAAAGGCCTTGCTTCTGGGATGGAAGCAGCCTGGCCTTGGCTTGAGAGAGTCTGCACAGGACCATATGGTCAAGAGGACTCACGTTGCGGCAGAATTCGGGCGGGATGTTGCTCATGAGATTGGACCCATGCCAAAGAAGTTCCCACTGGACTGTCTCTCATGGGAGGGACCCCATTGCTAAGTAGAGGACCCCTCTCCCTGATGGAGTGGCCAGAGAAAAAAAAACCCTTACCCTGCCCCCTGCCCGTGTTGTTGGTTGGAAAGAGGGAAGGGGGTTGAGTGGAAAACGGCTTCTTAAGAGGGGGTGAGAGCAGAGAAACAATGTCTTAAGAGAGAGAGAATGAGCAGAGATAAAGAGTATTTGTAGTAGAAGAATTGTGGTGATGAATAGATTTATGGACTTGCTGTATGGACTAAGAAAATACCCCACACGCTGCCCCCTACGGAGCTGTTGGTCGGAAGGAGGCAGGGGGGTGAATAGAAAATGGGTTCTTAAGAGGGAGGGGGGTGAGTAGAACAAATGGTGTATGAAAAGCTTATTTTTACCTCTCATTTGTCCTCCAACTCTGTTAGGTAATTAAATCACTTTGCAACTTAAGGTTTGAAGCCTGTTTGCCCTTTTCTTCTCTGCATCCCCTGGTCCGTGTCCTATCTCACTCAATGTGGCTAGCACAGGTCTTTCCCATGAGAATTCCTTTTGTGTTTTATAAACAAAGATAAAGTTTGGATGTTATTAAAAACAGTGTCTCGAGATTTGGACAGTGCAGGCCTGGCCAATCAGGCCTAGGGGGAGGTTTCTGGCTGACCAATCTGGGTGACCTTTGAAAACTCTATATATATGTTGGATTCAAACAATAAAGTACTTTTTTCTATGCCACGCTGAGAATCGGGGCTTTCCTTCTCTGCTAGCGGCTCAACAGCGACAACTCAACTCATGAATTTGGTGCGTTAGACAGTTTTTTTCCTTTCGCCTCTCCTGCACGTCTGCAGCAGGAGAGAGCCGGGGTGCCTGGCATTTAGTCAGGGTCAAACCCCAACACACCACCACCTGGGCTGCAGTATACCTGGTGCCGTGCATTCTTGTTGCACACTTTCATTGTACAGCTTACCAAAATGCTTCATGTCGATGGGTACCCCTACCAAGCACGTGCGAAAGGCATTGCTGGGGGTTGACATAGAAATGCACATAGTATCGGTGTGCATAGCATTGGCAAGGGTGATCCATATGTTTTCTCCATTCATCCTAGGGGGTAAGACACTCGCAGTGCTTTCGCCAATCAGGATGATGCAACAAGTGGTCACATACACCGCGAGGGAACCCATTTCACGTGATGACCTGTGGAGAGACAAGCATAACCCCTGCCCCATGTTAATATGTCTAAAGGTCCTGTCCAGTGCCTTGTTAACAGGTCCTTTACCATCACTGGAGGTCTGGGACGAGCCTTCGTATCGACAGAACATTGTCTTTCTCATGCTGTTTGGCCAACTTCATCTCGATTAAAAAATTGAGAACGTAAAAGGCTTTTGCTAACTTGTCATGTGGGCACCCCGACTCCCCCTTCTTTTGTTTTTTAAACATAGTTTTCAATGTTCTGTGGGCACATTCAACAATAGCTTGCCCAGTGGGAGTGGGGGATACCAATGTTGTGGGAGACACCCCATTGCTGTAGAAAATGGCGAATCTGTTCAGAAGTATAAGCAGGCCCATTGTCCGTTTTAATAGCGTTTGGAAGGCCTAAAGTGGCAAAGCATGTGAGCCAGTGCTGAGTGACATCATGGGCCTTCTCTCCAGTGTGGGCGGTCTCCATTAAAAAACGAGAGTAAGTGTCAACAGATACATGAACATATTTCAACCAACCAAATTCTGGAACGAGTGACATCAGATTGCCAAATAGGGTTGGCAGTCAGGCCTTGAGGATTGATGCCTTCTGCCAAAGGAGCAAGAGCAACTCCACGACAAGAGGGACAGGATAGCAAAATGTCACAAGCTTATGAGGAAGTTAATTGAAATTGTTTGTGTAAAGAGCGAGTGTTTTGGTGAAAAAAGTCATGAGACAATTTAGCCTGTGCAAGAGCGTTTGGTACAATACCTGACATAATGGTGATATCTGCATAATTATTACCTTCTGCAATAGGGCTGGGCAAACCTGTATGAGAGTGAATGTGTAGCACATAAAAATCATGCTGTCGATTGTTAATCAAAACCCACAATGTGCGCAGTTCTGTAAATAAAAGTGGATTATTGACATATTGTAAATAGCAAGGCTCCAAGCAAAAAACCACATTAGCAGCATATGCAGAATCGGTTACAATATTAAGTGATTCCTGCAAAAACAATTGAAAAGCATTTCAGATAGTGGCTAACTCCAAAATTTTTAACTGAGGCATCTTGCAATGTCAGCATCCTTTTATGCCATTGTCACCTGTGTGTCAAAAAACTGCAGCCTTACAGGTTCTGCTGGATGCATACATAAAAACAGTCACTCCGTTGATGGGTGTCATGCTGCAGTGGCATTTCACATATAAGGGGCTACCCACCTCCATCCACAGGCGATGTGAAGGGTAGTGGATAGACAATTGTCCTGAAAAGTCTGCAAGTGCAATTTGAAAGTTAGTATCTTCTGACAACAGCCATGACAAATTTTCTTTACTCGCAGGTATGTAGATAACGTGGGTCTTGGCCATTGAAGGCTTATGGCTGCTCCCTGCTTTTTACAATTAGCTGTGTAAACATCTCATTGATGGTCCACACAGTTTTCGTTGCAGTGTAGGGTAAAAACAACCATTCTAATACATGCAAAGGATCTTTATCATTAACAATCCACTGAAATAAAACAGCAAAAGGTTGAAATTTACTAGCGACTATGGCAAGACAAATGGGTTTATCAGGATCCCATCTCCAGCCCTGGTGGTTTTCCAGTGCCTGAGCACAATGTGAAAGGGTGTTCCTAGCCTCCATGGTCAACTGTTGGAAAACGCAGTTTTCCAGCAAAACTTATGCTAACTAAACAGGCCTGAACAAAACCTCAGCATAGTCAGGCCTCAGTAAAAATCCTAACAAGCTGTTATAAGAAACTAACACCTGAGAACCACAACTATGTTTCTGAGCTGTGGGAAGAATGTCATGGGAAAGAATAGGGAGTCAGAAGTGTTATGAGAAAAGAATAAGGGAGTCAACAGGAAGATCCCTGAATGTGTGAGAACAAACTGCAGATACATGTGTAACTATAATTAGTAACATCTGTAACAGTATATAAGTTTCTCGTTTGGTGAAATAAAATGGAGCTTGCTTATATCTCACATGGAGACTGCCGTGAGTTCCCTCTCGTTGTTATGTCAAATGGTGACCCCGATGACCACGGACACTAGCAGCAGAGTTTTACGACCCTGCCCGGAGAGCGGCGAGAACGGAGAGGCATCGGAGCTGTGCAGCGACGGTGTGTCAAGATCTTCGCCCCGCGAGGGGGAGATCCGGCGGCACAGGCCGAATAGGACCTGCCTACCGTGGGGGCTACACTTCTGTGAGCTGCACTGACCGTGGCGACCACGGAATAACCAGAGACGCCCCAGCGGAGTGCTCAGACGGCGGCGACTACGTAACTTTAAACCCAGCTGGTACGGAATGGAGACGGAGGTAGCCCAATTTTTATTGTTATGCTTTTTAGAAAAGCACGGACTCAGTAAAGGTGGCCTATCACACTTAATGGGCCTGATGGTGGTAGGACAAGCTTATGGATTTTTTACAAATCCTATTACAGTATTCGATGTAGGAGAGTGGTTGAATTATGGAGCTACTTTACTTTTGGACTGTGATAAAGTTGCAAGAAAGCTTGGTAAGCCATGGAGTAAGGTCGTAGCCTGCTTGCAGGAGCATGCCACGGAGCAAGACCTTGCGTGGCTGATGGCACAGGAGATAACAGCCGCATGGAGCAGAGAAAAATCTGTGAGTTACCGTGCTGCTTTTAACATGCGTAAAACTTCGGCAGCCGCAGCGCAGCCAGGGAAGCCCCCCCCGCCAGGGAGGGGGGGGGAGAATAGTAGCTCTCCCTCGCTGCCAGCGCTACCAAGGGGAGGGTGCTCTACGCCGCTGCCGGCAGCCGAGAATACAAAGTTACTCGACTGGATAAAAAACCTATTCTTGTCTCAATGTATCACAGAGCTTAGCAACTTTACAACGAAAAACATCTTAGCTGCTTTGTTTGAGAGAGTCACTGTTGAAGTTTTACCAGAACAACTGAATACGATGTTAGAGAGAGCTCAAATATCGTGGGTAAAGCACCAAAGTAGCCAGAAATCATCCCAGTGTTATCAATGTGGCAGTGAAAAACACATACGAAAGAACTGTAACGAAAAAGTTTGGTGTTCCCGCTGCAATAGAGATAGTTACAGCACAGAAGCTTGTAGAAACAGAAAAAACAAACAGAAAGCGACCAGTGGCCGCACGGCAGCGGTGGCCCCTACCCTTCACTGCGCACCGCCTGCATGGCACACAGACAGACCTGTGGCGGAAGTTGCTCCAACCGTGGTTTCCGATCAACTGGTAAAGAAAGCGGAAGTCCCAGAGGGTGCCCCGGTAGGCGGAGCCACGAGCCATCCACGCCTCCTTCACTGCCCCAACGGTGATGTCTATGGTGAAACTCTAAACTCTGCTCCTCCCTAAGGATGAGGAAATGATTGACAGCTTCAGCAGCGAACCAAAACTAACCAACAGCGTTGCCAGCAAAAACAGCAGTCTGATACAGAATGGAGTTATTTTCCTCGTAGTCATGGAAAACTTTTAAGAGTTTCAAAGATGCAAATCTTCTTCAGTGCTCTGAACTAGAGGTTCTTCATCTCCCGCTCGGGAATCACGTCCATGTCATTCCCCATGGCGGCAGCGGTCCCGCCGCGCTCTCTAGCTACAGATACAAATCTTTGAACACGTTCTCCAGCTGTTCTCTCCAAAACCTCTAATTATTCGCTTTGCAGGGTGAAACACCCATTGCCACGTGTTAACCAGCAGCACAACCTTGCTATGGCTGATCCGGTGTAGCTTCATGACTTTTCAGCTTTTCCAGAGTTTCAGGGAAATGTCTCTGAGCTTGGCTTTTTCTGTAAGCACTTGTCCTGGCAAGCCTTCACCACCTGCTGCAGCTCAGCAACCGAAACTCCCTGAAAATGTCCAAGCAGATGGAGCAGATCGGCTCTTCCTTCAGCCTGGCTGCACTGACACCGAGACCAAAACCTATTTCCAGCGTTTTACTAATAAAGAAGCATTGTAACCAGATATTATCCTGATAAAAAAATAACACCTTGAATACTAAAGCCTTGAACGAGAGCTGAATTTTGCTAAAGCATTGCTTAAGATGGTGTTTGTGTGTATGTGTGAATATTGTAGGCCTACTGAGAGTGTGTTGAGTGCTTTAATGTGTAGATGAAACCTGTGACTGCTGATAGTGTGATTTTGATTTCTTGAGAGTTTTGATGTGTGAATGAAAACCTGTGAGTGAAGTTATACTGAATAGTTTAAACTACCTGTTAAATACTTTTGATTAAGCATAGATTCTGTTAAAGTTAAGTAATAGTGAATTTAAATTCTATTAAGTTGTAAATTCTGTTAAAGTTAAAATTCTGTTAAGTAATATTAAGTGATGTTAATTTTAAATTCTGTTAAGTTTTAAATTTTGTTAGAGTTAAGTTGTTAAAGTGATATCAATTTTAAATTCCATTATAGTTAAGTCCTATTTGTTAATTTAAAATCAGATTTATTAAGATCAAGTTTTATTCATTTTCAGTGATATTGATTTTAAGTTTTAAATTTGTTAGTTTATATTATTATTCACAAAAGCTTTGCAGTTTTATCTTCCTTAGTTAAAGTCAAATGATAATGTCCACTGTTTTCAAATATTTCATCTCACCTTATATAGCTATCTGCAAAAATAGTAACATGTTAAGACACTCTCCTTATTAATATTAATCAAAGCTTGTTTATAAGATGTTCTAAGAAAACCCTTCTACTTAGCACCTAAGCTCTGGCCAAGCTTTGGTCCTAACTGGCTGGGAAACATGCCATGAGTCCCAAGTGTTCCGCACCAAAATGTAATCAAGTAATTTTCATTTGCCAAATTGAGTTCATAAAAGCTAAACC
Organism: Lichenostomus cassidix; assembly: GCF_008360975.1. Lineage (NCBI taxonomy): Eukaryota > Metazoa > Chordata > Aves > Passeriformes > Meliphagidae > Lichenostomus > Lichenostomus cassidix. The sequence continues at coordinate 22,066,815 of NC_139510.1, forward strand.
TTATTCCAAGTAAACTTGGAGTCCTTGTCCGGAAAAGGTTCTCCAAGCTTTACCTGTGAAGTGAATGTTTTCAGCAATGACAGTTCCTATACCATGGCAACATATCTAAATAACTAGTGAAATTTCCTTAAGTAAACTTATAACAATTCTAATAATAAGAATTACTTATAGCAAAGCAAATTAATCTGATAACAAACAATGTCTGTTCTCACAAGTGAAACGGGGGAACTGTTGGAAAACGCAGTTTTCCAGCAAAACTTATGCTAACTAAACAGGCCTGAACAAAACCTCAGCATAGTCAGGCCTCAGTAAAAATCCTAACAAGCTGTTATAAGAAACTAACACCTGAGAACCACAACTATGTTTCTGAGCTGTGGGAAGAATGTCATGGGAAAGAATAGGGAGTCAGAAGTGTTATGAGAAAAGAATAAGGGAGTCAACAGGAAGATCCCTGAATGTGTGAGAACAGACTGCAGATACGTGTGTAACTATAATTAGTAACATCTGTAACAGTATATAAGTTTCTCGTTTGGTGAAATAAAATGGAGCTTGCTTATATCTCACATGGAGACTGCCGTGAGTTCCCTCTCGTCGTTATGTCAGTCAACTGTCAATAAGAATTCAGATGGGGATTTCCTTTGAGTAACTCAAACAAGGGGTGCTAAAGTTCTGTAGATAGACCTAAAATAGTGTGTAACCAGTTTAAAGAAACTAGTAATTTCTGCAAGTCATTTAAAGTCAAGGAGTCTTTAACACAAAGCTTTAGTGGCTGAGGGCAAATGGTCTGCTGAGTAATTTTCCACCCTAAGTAATGCCGTGGGGGCTGACACTGCATGTTTTCAGGTGCGACGATCAGTCCTGCTGCCTGAACTGCCTGAATGACAGCGACCTGTATGGAACACAAAACAGAATGGTCTTTAGCCGCAAGCAAAATATCATCCATATAGTGGTATATGGTTGCAGTAGTGTCAGGGTTTGAGATAGGACATTGCCAGGAGGACGCACGAAAAGAGGGCAACTAGGCTCTAAGCTTAAAGTTGCAAAAAAGTGATTTAATTACTTAACAGAGTTGGAGGATAAATGCAGGCAAAAATAAAATTTTTATACATTATTTTGTTCACTCCCCTCCTCCCTCTTACGAACTTATAGTATTTACTCCTTTTTTTCTTTTATAACTAATAAGCTGGGGTAGGGGGCAGGGTGTGGGGCATTTTCTCAGTCTACAGAGCAGGTTCTTAAATCTATTCATCACTACAATTCTTCTACTACAAATACTCTTTGCCTCTACTTATCTCTTTATTTCTTTAGACAGTTCTCTTGCTCTCACCCCCCACCCTTTTAAGAAGCAGTCCACTCACCCCCCTTCTCTCTTTCTAAGCTAGCAACACAGACAGGGGGCAGGGTAGGGGTTTTCTGGTCAGTCTAATTAGGAAAAGAGGTTTTCTACTTAGCTAGGGGTCTTTTTCACGAGAGACAGTCCTTTGAGAACTTCTTTGGCGTGGGTCTAATCTTACGAACAACATCCTGCCTGAATTCTGCTGCAACATGAGTCTCTTTGTCTATAGGGTGCTGTGCAGACTCTCTCAAGCTGAGGCTAGGCTGCTTCCATGCCAGGAGCAAGGAAAAGGCCTTTCTCTCTCTTCCAAGGCCTTTGCAGTTTTAACTCTTAGATGAGACTCCCACTGGTTCACAGTCTTTTCCAGGCATCTACCTGCTCTTCTAGAGTGAGCTGTGGGTTGATTTCTGCACTCCTGTGGACTCTATGGGCTGCAGGGAACCTCCTGCTCCCCCCATGGCCTTCACCATGGCTAGCAGAAGGTTTTCAGCTCCGGTGCCGGGAGCACCTCTTCCCCCACCTTCTTCACTGACCTTGGCTGTTTCTATGTTGTTCTCTCTCTACATATTTTTACCTCCACCTCTTCCTCTTCCAACTACAAAGAAGTGAAAGAAGTGCATGCCTGCTTTGTTTTAATTTCTTCTTAAATATGTTTTCACAGAGGCATAACTAGTACCTCTAATTAGCTTAAACTTGGCTGGTAGCATGTCCATCACCTTCAGAGCCATCAGAGATTGGCTCTGCTGGACTTGATGTAAAAACTTCTAGAACTTTTACTCAAGACACACAAGAGCTATCTTTGTGCTACTCTCCACCCCCAGACACCTCTCCAGGCTTACTACAACATCTTCTGAAGGGACTAAATTTCTCTTAGATGTCAAAAATACTTTATTGATGTTTTGGGCCAATCAAAACTACCACATGTAGGAACCTGGCAGCACACAGGTTGCAGAGCAAGATCGACCACTCTTTGGCATATGGTCGGGCTATTGCACATGCCTTGTGGCAACACTGTCCAATGAAACCTTTTCATTTGTTCCGCATGGTTCAAGGTATGCACTGAAAAGGTAAAACAGGGTGCATCATCAGGGTGCAAGGGAATGGTAAAAAAGCAGTCTTTTAGATCTATGACTATCAGAGGCCAATCCATAGGAATCATCGCAGGTGACAGAAGTCCGGGTTGTAAAGCACCCATCAGCTCAGTGACTGCATTTACTGCTTGCAGGTCGTGCAATAATCGCCATTTGCCACTTTTCTTGGGTACACAGAATACAGGGGTGTTCCAAGGGCTAGAAGATGGCCGAATATGTCCTAAGGACAATTGCTCTTCTACGAGCTGTTGTAGATTTTGTAGCCGTTCCTTCCATAGGAGCCATTGATCAACTCAGACAGGGTCATTTGTCCTCCATGTAAGTTTGCATATATCCAATATCTGTGTTCAGAACGGCTGATCAATGGCCCCTATGACAAAGACCTTTAGGTGAATCTGATTCTATCCGTATGGTGGTTCCAAATTGTCCCAAAACATCCTGTCCCCATAATATATATGGTATGGCAGCAATAAATGGTGTGATTCAGGCACTCTGCTCATCAGGGCCGAGAACAAGCTGAACATGAGCACTTTGCCTAGGGCACTGAATCCCTCCTATCCCAATCAGTCATGGTGGGGTTAATCATAGGCCAGTCACTGGGCCATTTGCTGCTTTTGATAATGGAGATGTCAGCTCCGGTATTGACAAGCCTTTTGAATTTGAATTTTTTACCATCAATGGTGCATACCAGGTTCGGCTGAGCTGTTGTGATGGAATTTGTCCAAAAGATTTCTGGCTGGCCTGTGCTGCCAAAGCCACCCGTGCCACGTTTACCCTTACTGCCAGGGGTTGTGCTGGAAAAGGGAATAAGCTGTGTTAAACGCTGACCAGTGGGTATAACGCAAGGTGGCATGTGGGTCCAAAGCACAATTTGAATATCACCCTCAAAGTCTGAGTCCATAACTCCAGGTAGCACAAAAAGCCCCAGTTTGGTTGTAGAAGAGCGTCTGATCAATAAAATATTCCCAATTGGTTCCCACACCCCTGTAGGAACTAAATGCACAGAGGAAGTCATGAGAGCGACTGACTGACTGACTGGCGGCCAGGTCCAACCCTGCACTGCCGGAGGTTACAGGGACGAGCTTGCTTGCCAGGCTCCGTGTGTCGCATTTTTTTGATTCTGCGGGGCGCGTGAGCCCGCCCCCCGTCGTCAGTTTCCTGACTTTATGGGTTCCTCTTCTACAGTGTAGCAAGAACAGCATTCATTAGCCCAATGTTTTCCCTTTCTGCAACAGGGACAAGCAGTAGGAGGCAAGTTTTTCTTGTCCCATTGTAGAGGACACTCTCTTTTGAAGTGGCCACTGGAGCCACAATTAAAACAGTCTCCCTCGACATTCATAGATGAGTGGCTAAAGCCATGGCAAGAGAGTTAGTATGATGGGTCGTTGAACTCACATTCTGACAGGCTTTAACCATCTCTGCTATATCACAATATGCCAATTGCGAACAGTCAGTAACACTTCTTTACAGTCATCATTTGCATTTTCGAAAGCGAGTTGTCACAACAAAATAAGACTGAGCATCATTATCAACCAAGCATCATCATTATCAACCTGGCGGGGAAGCACAGCCTGCAACCTATCCAGAAACTGTGTATATGATTCTGCTGGACCTTGTAAAATTTTCACAAAAGGCATAGTAGCATCCGTGCCCGCCCCCAGGAGCCGTTGCAGTGCCTGAAGAGCTATCCAGGTAATAATATCATAGACATCTCGAGGATAGCCCATCTGCACCACAGAGCATGCATGCGGGCCATCACCTGTCAGCTGAGTGACAACAACAGGTGGATCTCTTTGCTGTAAAGCTCCGGCTTGAGCAATACATGTTTCATGGTAGTCAGAAAGCCAGACCAAATATTGTGTTATGGTCAAGATCATTTTCATTAGGCTTTTCCAATCACTAGGTATAAGAACATAGGTGGTACTTATGGACTCCAAATACATTAAAACATGATGGGAAGACACGCCTCTCTCCTTTACCAATTTCCTCAGTTCTTTGGTAATTTCATAATCTAAGTCTTTGTAAGCAGGTGGTTGACCCTGTTCATAAACAACAGGACAAGCAGTAATATCTGTAAAATCTCCCCGTTTCATAGCGGCCTCTTTGCATTTCCGCCACCAATGTGCCATAGCATCATCATCCCGTGGAGGGTATAAATCTGCCTCCTGCCCAGGGTCTATGGGTCCAGGGTTGAGAGGATTGCCTGGGTCAAGATTGCCGTCAAAGTCAAACATGCCCCTAGGGGATGGCTTGACCTTGGGCCTGACCAGTATGTTGGGACCCGCTGCCAGAGGGGCTGACGGCTCAGGAGAGTCAGTTTCTAAAGCCATCTGAGGACGCACCTCTGTGTGGGTTCCTTTAAGAGTTGCCATAATAATTCCCTACATAACGAGGTGTTTAGAAGCATCGACATCACCACTCCGGGCAATATCAAAAAGGTTCTGGCCTACTACCTGCCAGGCATCTGACTGAAAAGCCCCATCGGGGGGAAATCTTTTATATGCATGGACATCCAGTCCAGCAAGGCAATTAGCTTAGCATCTGAAATATCTCTATTCTGTTGATGAAAGAGCCATCTCGAATTTTCTAGGCTCCATTTCTGTTCAAGGAACATTTTTGCTTCCATGATTCCCCACTGCTCACCTTAAGGTGATGGACACACCGAGTCCCTTAGTTGAATTTGCTGATGGATCCACTGTCGCTATTGAGCAGCTAGCAGAGTAATGAAGGCACCAGTTCTCAGTGGCAAGAAGGAATGACCTTTATTATTTTGATTTCATCACATATATAGAGTTCTCAAAAGTCACCCAGATTGGTCAGTCAGAAGCCTTCCCCCAGGCCTGATTGGCGAGGCCTGCACTGTCCAAGTTCTGGGACCCTGTTCCAACAACATCCAAACTTTATCTTTATTTATAAAACACAAGAAAATTTCTCATGGGAAAAACCTGTGCTAGCCACAGCTCCCCCTTTTTGTTTAAGAACAGAAGGCATTGCTTGTGAGCCCCAGTGGATCAGCATGAAGGATCTGTTTCGTAATGGCCAGTTACCAAACAGAGCCTGGTTGAAACTCAAGGGGTCTGTTCGGAGGTGGCCAGCCACTGAACAGAACCTGAACCTGATGCTGATAAAGATGGTCAAAGAGGCCCCATGCAATAACCTAGATAAAGTATATATAAAACTAAATCTACTTATAAATCTGTAATTCAACAAAACATGCTTTCAAAGTCCTTGCTTTCTGACTCCATGAATGAGTTTCAGTCTCTGCTTGTGGATGGACCGGCTTCTTGGTCATCATCAGAAGGATCACTCGGTTGGTGTTCGGCATTCTGGTTGTCATTTTGAGGTTGCTGGTTCTGTCTCGGGAGCCGCAGGTCAGGGCGGACGCATTTTGCAGGCAGCCATCGTACCCCAGTATCTGTGGAGACGCAAGCATACCCTCGACCCCAAGCAATAAGCTCATGAGGGCCTTCCCAGGTGTTAGTAAGTAGGTTCCGTACCCATACCTTCGCCCGGGGCAAACGCAACTCGCCTGATGACTGCAATGAAAGAAAGTGGTTCAAAATCACAGGATTATTCAAGTTTGGTGGCACCGTAAGATGATTGATTGTATACAAAGCTTTCTCCAATCGACTCTGTGGTGTTTCCCCATGCATTCCCCCTTTTTGCCTTTCCAAGACACGCTTCAGAGTACCATGAGCGCGTTCCACAATGGCTTGGCCAGTAGGAGAATGCGGAATACTGAACGTATGGTCTACACCCCATAGGTGCAAAAACTGCCGTGTCTTCTGCGAGGCGTAGGCAGGACCATTGTCGGTTTTCACAGTGGCTGGCACCCCCAGGACTGAGAAGGCTAATTTCCAATGGGCAATGGCATCGTGACTTTTTTCTCCAGTATGGGCAGTCGCCCACATAGCTGAGGAGAAAGTGTCAATAGACACATGCACATACTTGACTCGGCCAAATTCTGGAATGTGTGTCACATCCGTCTGCCACAGCTGCAAGGCCTTTAGACCTCTGGGGTTCACCCCCGATGGCAGAGGTGCAGCGAGTCCGTGGCAGTCAGCACAAGCACTGACAATGTCACGAGCCTCAGTTGGCGTCAATTGAAACTGCTTCTGCAGGGTATGTGCACTCTGATGAAAGAAATTGTGCGATGCCTTGGCTTGTGCAATTTTGTCAGGCTGAGGTGCCACCCATGCAGGGTTGGCTAACATGTCAGCCCTGGCATTGCCTTCTGTTAAAAAGCCTGGTAAATTGGTGTGGCTTCGAATGTGCAGAATATAATATGGATGCACTCGAGCCTGAATCGCCTTCCACAGGGTTCGCAATAGCGAAAACAGAGTCACGTTATTGACTTCTTTTAGAAGTGAGCAATCCAAACGTTTGGTTATGTCTGCTACATAAGCAGAGTCGGTGACCAAATTCAAAGGCACCTGAGAGAACCGCTGAAAAGCCATGGCAACTGCCTTCAATTCAACCAGTTGAGCAGAGCCTGTCTCATGGCCTTTCAGCACCTGCCACTCAGATCCTTCCTTCCAGGTAACAATGGCCTTTCCTGTTCTCCCAGAACCGTCCGTAAAGACAGTGGGTCCATGGACCGGCACCCGGCTGTTCTTTGGCCGCAACGTAAAACTGATTGAATTCGCCAGCTGCAGCAATTTGTGGCTGGGCAGATGATAAGCAATCTGCCCTGAGAAATTTTGCAGTGCACTTTGCAAAGGAGCACTATTAGCAAGACTCCATTCGAAATTGTCCTGTGGTACTGGGACAACAATCGTTGCGGGATCAGCCGCCATCAATTGTAAACACCGATATTGGCATTTAATTATCAGGCAGGCTATCAATTCGAACAATGTGGGTGCTGTCTTTTTTGGCTGATGGGGCAAAAAGACCCATTCCAGGATGTGCAAAGGATCATCCCATTGTTTGTTCCACTGGCCAATGATACCCGTAGGTTGGAGGTCTGGAGCAGTAATGAAAACAGTGATATCAGTAGAGGGATCCACTCGATAAACCTGATGAGCGGAAACAGCTTGCTGCACTTCGTTCAGCACTCGTCGCGCCTCGGGAGTCAATTGTCGAGGTGAGTTTAGGTCAGAGTCCCCCTTTAAAATATTAAAAAGTGGGGAAAGTTGTGTATTGGTCAGTCCCAAATATGGGCGTAACCAGTTGATGATGCCTAGCAATTTTTGGGCATCATTCAAAGTCTTAATAGTGTCTGAGAACTGCACCTCTTGATGCTGTATGGTTCGATCCAAAATTTTGACTCCCAAATATTTCCAAGGAGGCTGTTGTTGAACCTTTTCCGGAGCCACTTGCAACCCATAGGAATGCAAGGCATCGAGCAGTCGAGGCTGTAACCTCCGCAACTCATCCTGGGTGGCTGCTGCCACCAGGATATCATCCATATAATGGTAGCAGAGTGCCTCAGGAAACTGCTCACGAATTCCGGATAAGGCCTGCGCGACATACCATTGACAGATAGTTGGGCTATTTTTCATGCCCTGAGGTAACACTTTCCATTGAAACCGCTTTACAGGCTCCGCATTGTTAATTGCAGGCACAGTAAAGGCAAACTTTGGCCTGTCATAGGGGTGCAAAGGGATTGTAAAAAAGCAATCCTTCAAATCAACGATCAAGATTTCCCACTCTGTGGGAATCATCGTGGGTGAAGGCATGCCAGGCTGTAAACTCCCCATACTTTCCATCACTGCATTGACTTTCCGGAGATCTTGCAACAGTCTCCATTTCCCCGATTTTTTCTTAATCACAAAAACTGGGGTATTCCAGGGACTGGTAGAAGGTTCTATGTGTCCCTCTTTCAGTTGCTCCTGAACCAGCTGACAAAGGGCGACTAATTTATCTTTCGGCAAGGGCCACTGTGGTTCCCATATTGGTGTTTTTGTCAGCCATCGTAAAGACAGCGTGGAATATGGTGCGCCCTTGCACACAGTGACCCCTATCAAAAATTTGTCGTGATCCGCACCCCCCAAGCTGCCAACACGTCCCGTCCCCAGAGGTTCACTGGAGCTGGAGTGACATAAGGCTGAATGGAGGCCGTGTGTCCCTCTGGATCCTTCACCAACACAGGTCGCTTACTCAATCGACTCTGCGTTGTTCCCCCCAACCCCGCGATATTCAGTCCCACTGGGCACAAAGGCCACGTAGGAGGCCACGAAGCGGCGGAAAGGATCGTTGCATCAGCACCTGTATCGATCAAACCTCAGACTCGAACTCGATGTGGACGTGCTTTCGGCATGATGAGGGTACATGTCATCTGTGGCGACTCATTGGAGATAGATGCAGCCCAGTAGACCTGTGGAAGTCCTGGCAGTTCAGTGCCGTCACCTCCGCCAACTTGCTGGTCTACCCTGGGAACAGGAGACTCACAAGGCAACAAGTGAGCAAGACAAGTGTGCGCAGGAATGGTGACAGGAGGATCAGGAGTGGAAACCGTAGCGTGAATTTGGCCCTTGAAACCAGCATCTATGAACTCTGGAAGAACCAGGATTCCTTGGCTAGTGGCCTCAGGCCCTGCCATAAGCAGTGCACTGGTTCCCTGATCCAGGGAACCGTCCACCTCCAAGGGAACCCTGGGGGCATCGTCAGATTCTAAGACGACTGTTGCTGCGGTGTAGGCGTTGACTCGGGCTGAGCCTTTGGTGCCTCCTCCACATTGACCGGGTAAGCCTGGGCCATCACCTTGTTCTGGGGGAACTGTTGTGATGGGGGGCAAATCCCCCTTTTTGCACCCCTCATCACGTTTCCCGACAGGGGTCGACCATCTACATGGTACTGTGACCTGCAGTAGTCTGAAGTGTGACCTGGCCTACCACACCTCTTGCACTGAGGAGTCTCAGTCCCTGAATTTCCCTTCTTCCCGGAATTATCTTTCTGTTTAGATTTGACCCATTTCCGTTTGTTCCCAGATTTGGGCTGGTTTTTATCCTGATCAGCGGGTCCCTGATCTGAGGACAAAAATGCAGCCAAGGCGACTTTTCCCTGATTTTCGGACTGCACCCTGGCACAAGCTCGCATCATGTCCTGCACAGAAGGATCCCCCGGTAGGGAATTGATGATCCTTCTACATTCGTCATTGGCATTGTCCCTTGCTAAGTGTTTCATCAAGATCTGTCTTGTGGACGGATCATCAACCTGCTTTTCCAAGGCTGCTGCCAGCTTCTCAAGAAATGACATGTAAAGTTCAGATTGCCCCTGCCGTATCTGTGTATACTGTGTTTGTGGGGCAACCATCTCAATCGTTTTCAAAATGGCTCCCATACCGAGCTGTTGGGCTTGCTCCAGGATCCGAGGATCCCAGGCAGCTTGAACGTTGGGGTTGGAGAAAGGTCCCTTACCCATGAGGACATCAACCCCAACCATGCGCCTAGGGTCCTCGGCAGGCAAAGACACATTTTTCCGCAGCTGATCCTCGACCAGCGCTTTCCAATTGTCCTCAAAGGCACTGTATTGTATGGGGTGAAACAGCACCTGAGCCAGATACATAATATCAAATGGAGCAAGCAAATCACTATTTATCATTCTAAGAACTTGCATCACTGCCGGAGAAGACACCCCGAATGTCGCGACCTTGGTCGCCAGGTCATTTGTCATGCGCCAGGCGATGGTGGAATGGCTGTTCCTTGTGTCCATAGCATCTGGGCCAGGCACATACACTGGAAAAGCCTGAGCATCCCCCTGAGGGAAGCCATCACCATCCGAACCTGCCACAGCAGATTTGCACCCCTCCCTCTGTTTGGGCAATCCAATCTTCTCTAGAAGTTCCCAGTGCCCTGCCTCCAGCGCACCCTGCTTCACCGATTCCCAGAACTGCAGGGGGTCGCGCGGGCAAAAAACCCCCATGCCGTTACGGCGTCTCCAGGGGTTCGAGAGAGCCCAATGCCCTTTCTTTCTCGTCGCCCGCGCGAGCCTCCGCCCAGGAGGAAGAAAACTCTCCTCATCACCGTCCGAGTCGTCAGAGCAGGGCTTGCAATCAGCACTCCCCATCACAAAGGACGGCGAGCGGCCGGAGGCAGCGTCCCCGCCAAGAAACTGCGCGGTGACTGGGACGGGGGAGGGGCAGGAAGACGGAGGCGCCACCGGCGCGCCGCTGGGCGCGCCGGCCACGCCCTCCGGCACAGGGCCAGCACGCTGCGCCAGGGCCTCACTTGCCACAGAACCCGACAGGGGAACAGGCACCCGCCCGGGGCCAAAGCAGCCCCTTGCCGCCGGCACCAAGCCGGCCGTCGGGCCGCCAGGAAGTCCAGACCCCATCCGGAAACCCGGGGGATGGACTCCCTGGGCAGCCCCACACGGACCGTGGGGCCTGCACGAACAGACCTCCATCCGCTGCCGAATCTCAGCCACTTCGGCCAGCAAATCATGGAAAAACGAAAGCGGAGGAAAAACCATGGCACCCGGCACGGACGCCATGTCCGCCGAGCCGCAGGGAAGCCGGGTCGGCCCCGCACCCGCGGGAACGCCAATCAAAGCCCCCGCGGCGGAAGCACCACCCGCCGGCGGCTCCCCCTCCGGCCCCACGACCGCCCCGGGGAGTGACCCCGACTGCCGGGCCCCGGCCGCAGCCAGCGGCTGAGCCGGCGCCTGCTCACACGACCCCGACGCCATGGGACCGGCCGCACCCGCGGCCACCACGGCCCGGGGCTGCGCTGCCGGCGCGCCGGGCGGGCTCGGCAAAACGCTGGCCTCTCCCGAGCCGGCTGCCGCCTGCGCGGGAACCCCCGCGCCGGCCGAAACCACCAGCAAATCCGGAGCCGGAACTTCCGCAGCCACAAGCGGCTGGCCCGCAGCCAAAGCAAGCAGCCGGGACTCCTGGTCCTCCGCAGCACTCCCCACCCCCACCCCACCAGCCCCTGCCGCACATCCCGGCTGCCCATGGGGGAGGGGCAGCCCGGCGCCATTCCGCAGGGGAGGGGGGGGTTTCTGAGGCTGCGCACATCGCGGCGGCAGAGGCGGGGGGACCTGCGCAGCGGCCGTGTCAGAGCCGGCCCGCGATCCTCCAGTCTTCTGCAACCCGGCCAGCTGCTCCGTCGGGTGGACATAAGTGCGCTTCGGTAGGTCAGCTGGAGAAACAAACTGAGGCCTCGCGGCCGCATCCGCCACCAGGGACAGGACGTCAGAATCCGTCTGGGTCGGCGCGTCCTTCACACTCCGCCCCACGGCCAAGAGCAGGGGCTCCACGCCCGCGCAAGCCGATAGCTGAGAGTCATAGAACGCTTGCCCTTCCAACGCGTCCCAAATGTCTCTCCAAACCCCATGGAAGCGGACCGTAGATCGATCACCCTGCATCCACTCCATGACCAAAGTGCGGCCGACCACAAACCAAAAATCACAGTCCAGCGCCACATCCCAAAGGGCCCGGGACACATGGCCCGCGACCCAGTCCAACAAAGCCCGAGTGACTCGCGGCGACTGATCGGACGCAGGGTCATCCTCAGAGACCTCCAAAAAGGCCCGCAAGAGCCCATCGGCAGGAATGGGGGGGTCCATGTCCGCATCAGAATCAGCCATGCCTCAGGGCAGGCGGGGGGGGGGGTCGGGCCCGGGGGCAAGACTGCCGCGTACCTGCAATTGAACGCAGTACACATCGGTGGTCACCAGATGTCGCTGTTGAGCAGCTAGCAGAGTAATGAAGGCACCAGTTCTCAGTGGCAAGAAGGAATGACCTTTATTATTTTGATTTCATCACATATATAGAGTTCTCAAAAGTCACCCAGATTGGTCAGTCAGAAGCCTTCCCCCAGGCCTGATTGGCCAGGCCTGCACTGCCCAAGTTCTGGGACACTGTTCCAACAACATCCAAACTTTATCTTTATTTATAAAACACAAGAAAATTTCTCATGGGAAAAACCTGTGCTAGCCACAGATCCACCCCTTTGGTTCAGTGGGGTTTGCTACCAGATGCAGTCTACATCTTTCACCGCCGTCTGAGGTCCGATCTATTCGGGTGCCATTTGTAGCAATGATGAAGAAGGCACAGACACTCTTGCTTGCTTTGAAGAGAATCACTTTATTGAGGCCACACACAGACTTATATACTGTACTACTAAGCAAAAGCTTTTATACCGTGCTAAAAATACTCTATGCAAGGCTTTATACTGCGCTAAAATTATCTTGGCTTAAATTACACTTGTTAGCATTTTTGTTAACTTAAACAAACACACATTGGCTGCATGCCACCTGATGTGATGTTGTCCACCACGTCTCCCTAGCCAATCAGTATCCCGATCATGAGGTGCTCATGCGAAGTTTGCATAACTTGTTGCTTGCCTGCATGTCAGCTGTACTTTTCCCAAAGTGCTTTTTTCAGTGAGCACAAGTGAGCTAAAGGGAGCAAAAACCTCTTTACTTATTTCCCACACAATTGTGTTCTGCCCGTTTCTTCCTCAGGCTGTTTCTGTTCTGTCTTTGCATATCTGAAATGCTACCTACAACAGAGAAATTAATTATATATTTTCTCATTTGAAAAGCAGGGAGAAAATACAGTTCTGGTCTCACTCTGTCAGAAATAATGTAACAGGCATGAGGAGAAGGGATGTTCTTGTAATTGGAAGAGTGACTAAAGATTTGACAGAACTTCTAGGAATGGAAAAATGGTGAATTTTTAGGGATTAATGTTCAAATAGTGTAAAAAAAGAAAGATCATGAGCTTGCGCCCATTTTTTCATAATATAAGAACAGGAGAGCTGTCAGTGTTTGAAAAAGAAAACTTAAAATTGATAAAGGAGAACAAACTAGGTACAGCTAGCACATGGAGCTTGTTACCACAAAAACACAGAATCACAGGGTTGGAAGAGACTTCCAAGATCACTGAGTCCAACCCATGCCCTAACACCACCCCAACTAAACTATGGCACTGAGTGACACGTCCAATCTTTTTTTAAACACATCCAGGGATGGTGACTCCACCACCTCCCTGGGCAGACAATTCCAAAACTTTATTACTCTTTCAGTAAAAAACCTTTTCCTAATATCTAACCTAAATTTCCCTTGACGCAGCTTGAGACTGTGTCCTCTTGTTGTGTCAGTTGCTGCCTGGAAAGAGACCAACCCCCACCTGACTACAACCACCCTTCAAGTAGTTGTAGAGAGTGATAAGGTCTCCCCTGAGTCTTCTTTTCTCCAGGCTAAACAACCCCAGTTCCCTCAGTCATTCCTCATAGGGTGTGTGTTCAAAGCCCTTCACCAGCTTTGTCACCCTCCTTTGGACAAGTTCAAGTGTCTCAATGTCCTTCCTGAACTGAGGAGCCCAGAACTGGACACAGTACTCGAGGTGTGGCCTCACCAGTGCCAAGTACAAGGGAAGAATGACTTCCCTGGTCCTGCTGGCCACACTATTTCTAATACAAGCCAGGATGCTGTTGGTCTTCTTGGCCGCCAAGGCACACTGCTGGCTCATATTCAGTCGGCTGTCAACCAGTACCCCCAGGTCCCTTTCTGCCTGGGCACTGTCCAGCCACACTGTCCCCAGCCTGTAGCATTGCAGGGGGTTGTTTTGGCCAAAGTGCAGGACTCGGCACTTAGACTTATTGAACTTAATCTTATTGGACTCTGCCCATCTATCCAGTCATTCTAGGTCTCTTTGCAGAGACCTCCTACCCTCCAACAGATAGACATACACTCCCAGCTTGGTGTCGTCTGCAAATTTACTAATCATAGATTCAATACCCTCATCCATGTCATCAATAAAAATATTAAATAAAACCGGCCCCAGCACTGATCCCTGAGGGACACCACTAGTGACTGGCCGCCAACTGGATGCAGCACCATTCACCACCACTCTCTGGGCCTGGCCATCCAGCCAGTTCTTGACCCAGCGAAGAGTGCACCTGTCCAAGCTGTGAGCTGCCAGCTTTTCCAGGAGTTTACTGTGGGAAACAGTGTCAAAGGCCTTGCGGAAGTCCAAATAGACAACATCCACAGCCTTTCCTGCATCCACCAGGCAGGTCACCTGGTCATAAAAGAGATCAGGTTGGTCAAACACATCCTACCCCTCCTAAACCCATGCCAGCTGGGTCTAATCCCCTGGCCATCCTGTAAATGTTGTGTGATGGCACTCAAAATAAACTGTTCCATGACCTTTCCAGGTACTGAGGTTAGACTAACTGGCCTATCATTTCCAGGATCCTCCTTCCTACCCTTCTTGGAAATGGGTATCACGTTGGCCAGCTTCCAGTCATCTGGAACCTCACCAGTGAGCCAGAATTGTTGGTAAATGATGGAGGGCGGCTTCGCAAGCTCATCTGCCAGCTCCCTCATCACCTGGGGATGGATCCCATCTGGTCCCATAGATTTATGAGCATCCAAGCGGCTCAGCGGTTCTCTTACTGCTTCCTCCTGGATAACAGGGGGTCCATCCTGCTCCCTGACACCATCTACCGGTGCGGGAGGACAGTTGTCCTGAGGACAAACTGTCTTTTCGATAAAGACCGAGGCAAAGAAGGCGTTAAACACCTCTGCCTTTTCCCCATCTGCAGTCACTAAATTCCCTCCCGCATCCAGTAGAGAACCAAGATTGCTCTTACTCTTCCTTTTGCCATTAATATATTTGTAAAAACATTTTTTATTATCCTTCACAAAAGTTGCCAGATTAAATTCTAACTGAGCTTTGGCCTCTCTAATTTTTCTCCTACATCCCTTGTCAATCTCCTTAAGTAATTCCTGAGATACCTGACCCTGCTTCCAAAGATGATACATCCTCTTTTTATTCCTTAGTTCCTTCATTAGCTCCTTGCTCATCCAGGCTGGACATTTACCTCATCGACTTATCTTTTGGCACATGGGAACAGCCTGTTCCTGTGCCCTCAAGAACTCTCTTTTGAAGCACGCCCACCCTTCCTGAACTTCTTTGTTTTAAAGGGCTGCTTCCCAAGGAATACTCCAAGTAAGTCTCCTGAATAGCTCAGAGTTCGCCCTCCGGAAGTCTAGTATGAAAGTTTTGTTGGTGCCCTTCCTGATTTCCCCAGATATTGAAAACTCTATAATTTCATTATCACTATGCCCTAGAAAACCTCCAACCACCACGTCTCCCACCAGCCCATCTCTATTGGCAAACAGCAGGTCTAGCATAGCCCCACCCTTGGTGGGTTCACTCACCAGCTGCGACAAGAAATTATCCTCCACACAGTCTAAGAACCTCCTAGACTGCCTCTTCTCTTCTGTGTTAAGTCCAGAGGAGAGGGAAGCTAGAAGCATAGCAGAATTTTAAGGATGTTAATGTGGATGGTAGGAATATCCAATTTTACACTAAAATTTAAAAAAAGTACACCAGCAACTGTAAAAGGTGGTTTCTGTTTTACCTGAGTCTGTGGTTTATATAACCTCTAACTGATGGGAGGTAGAAAGAAATCTTGCACGTGGCTGTGTTATTTTGTAATTGTCTACTTAAGAATTTTCTTCACTTGCCTCTGAAGCAGCTGGAACTGGTCACGGTCAAAGAAGATCCATCTAGTCCAAAAACCTACAGCAGCTTCTGGCAGCTCCTTTCTCCTTAGACTTGCCAAAACATCATTGTAACTGTTTCACCTTCAAACATGAACAAGACTAAATTTTTGTAATGAAACACTGTTCAAGTTTGGGTAGTCAACCTATTTTGCAAGCTCTTGAGGATAGATTTAAATGGTAATGTGCTTTTAGTCTTTCCTTTTGTGACATACATCTATTCCTTCCTTGTTATTAAGACTTTTTGTTTTGTTGTTTTTGGGTTTTTTTTGTTACCACAGTTAAATAATTTCGCTCAATTACCTAATCCCTAATGTAAGCCGTATGGACACAATGTGTCTTTGTCCTTCCATAGTGGCCAGATCACATGCAGGGTTTCAAATTTAATATTGCTGGTTGATCTAATGGATCCAACATTTAGGCTTACTTATCCAGTGTAGGTTCTCATATTGTTACATCCAGAGTTTCTGGGGATTGTTGAGGGAGGATGTGTTAAATTTTGTGTGTCCTTTTTTTGAGTGTCTGGCTTTTGTTATGCAGTAAGTATATTTTCACTGTAACTCTCAGATTCTCAGATATTTATGTAGGCCTTCTGTATTTTGTATAAATAGTTTTTGAATGACAAGAGTAGAAGTCCTGATCTTCAGAGAATTTCATATTTGTTCATAAGTGTGTTTAACACAGCATTACATACTGGCAATAATGTCTGTAGCTGTTTATGGCTACTAGGACTACACAGCTTGTATTGTGTGCTTTTCCCTTTATAGGGGAATCTATCCTTTATTTCTGTTTGGTGGGTAAAATTATTGCTCTTTCCACCCACTCTCTATAATGGCCTGTTGCCTGTGTTTGTTGTCCCAAAACAGGTTCTTTCACCTGGTGTGCAAGAGGCCAATCCACACACAGAGTCAAAGTATTTGATTTATTTACAGTTCTGAGCAGAAAGGGGTGCTGGGTGGCAAATCCACAAAGCCAGCATGAGAACTACCAAAACTTTTCACTATTTATACGTTTAGCAAACAAAGGCATTAATGATCATTGGCTACAAGTTACATAGTTCTCTTATTAATTAGTATTCTATCTTCTATTGGTTAATGATTCTCTCACCTCCCATGCTAATTAGTCTGCATGCACAGTCTTTCTCTTCTTTTGAGCTGGTGGGTTTCTTGGGTCAGTGGTCTATGAGTCAGTGGTTGTGATCTGCCCCTCCCAGTTGGAGCTGATTTCAGCAGAGTTGCTAAGTTGGCTTTATTAGTTTCTTCCTTATATTGGGGGTTCTGCCAAATGTCCTTGTGTCCCATAAATTCTGCATTCTTTGTGCCCACTATCAGTAGTACATCCTTCTTCCCAAGCTTTGTTAACCTCCCCCTAGGTCTGCGATCATTGAAGCATGTCAAGCCCTAAACCTTAATAAGGCAATTCTACAGACAAGTAATTTGTCTAACACCTGGACATCAGGCTCAGTTTTACTCATGTTTTCTTCTTATGGTTTTATGAACTAAAGACTTTGCCGTGCTGCTGCTTGGCAGCATGGCAGCAAGCATGGTTTCCCATCTTGCTGAGGTGAGAAAAAGCATTAAATTGTTGGGAAGACGTCATGCCTGACAGAAGAGTAATGTCATTGCAAAAGTATCTTTCTATTTGCTCAAGAAGATAAATTAGCCTTTTGAGTTCTTTTAATATATCCACTTGCTGTAGGACAATGTAGAGAAATGAGTGAACAGTAGGAAGTATTTAGCAGGTGAGCTCCTTTGCTCCTTTCCTGGAGCACAAAATCTGTAGGACTTTTGTTGGCTTGACCTGTGGAATGTGCCACTGTGATTTTTTTTTTTTTTTTGGTGCTTGAGAAATAAGTAACAAAATGGAGTCAATTCACTTAATTGTGGTGTTCTTGTTTAAGTTATTCCTTTGCAAACATTATAGAGTTTGTTTTTTTTTTAAAACATTTTTCCCATCTTATTGCTTATTGGGTTATCTTGTCTTCCTCACCATACTGTAGGGCTGGACTCTTGGGATCAGGAGAATGTTGTGTTCAACTCCTTGTGAACACTAAAATATGGTATTCACTATAAATATCCACAGTATGTTTAGTCATAGAGGAAAATAAATCAATGACTTTTGATAAATTAGAGGTTTATGTTAATTTTTCAGAATTGAGTTAAATTCCTAATGTAATACAATAGGTAAGATATAGAAGTCCACAGTAAGGACTCCCAAGCAGTCTTAACTTTGTCCAGTAGTGAGAATGTGTAGTTGTCCTGGTGTGCAGTCAGGTGGTGCCAATTTCCACGTGATGAGCACTCACGTGTGAATTGTTCGCCTCTCTTGTACTCTCTGTTATTAATATTGTTGTTGTTACTGTTTATTGTCTTATCTCATTGCTGTTTCCAGTAAATTGTTCTTCTTTTAACTCGTGCTCTTTACCTTTTGTACCTCCAGTTCTCCTCTCCATTTCACCACAGGGGAAAGGGGGGGAGGGAACAAGCAGTGCATGGTCTGGGGTGTTTGAGTGGGAACACTAAATGGGGGAATACCATTCCTAAACCATGGCAATAGAAAACAAAATACATGGTCAAGCATGATTGTGTTTATAATTTAAAAGGTTTTTAAGAAGACATTGGCTGTTAATAATCAATTCCTCATAATGCCTCTGTAGCATAGTTAGAGTTATTTGGAAGCCTAGATGCTCTCAGTGTGTATTTTCAACTGTAGAGTAGGTTTTTATGGAGCTGGAATACATTTTTTGTTATTTCTGTCAATCTATTTCAAAAACATGAACAAGCTTTAGGTATATGAGCGATTCTTTTTGTTTGATTGAAAGCTTATCTATGTTTTCCAGTTTTGTCACTTGTGTCTTTTCAGAAGTGAATATTTCCTTGTATTTCTTTTCAGTTTTTTGATGAGGGAATAGTTACAGTTTCTTCTAATGTAATTTTTAAAATTTGCTTGCAGTTGTATATTCCAAACCACTGGGTTTTATTGTGACTTGATATTTGGGGTTTTATATAAATTGTTCTCAATACTGAACTGAACATAGACATTAAAACAAATGTTCCTGGCTACAGAACTTGAACCAGTTTTTCCTGGGTTTTAGTAGAGATTTAGATACTTACTTAAGACAGTTAGACATTCATCATAATTAAGTTAGCTACAGTTAATTTTGACTATTGGTGTGATTCCACAGTTGTTTAAGATTAACTTGGGGCCACTTTTGTCTGTCTACTTCATCAGTGTTAGGTTTTAGTTAAATTTAGGGAACTAAATCTATAATAATTCAGATGTAGATTACCTTAAACTGATGTTAGTTATAGCTGTGAACCTGTTCATATTGTATATGTACAGGCACATGCTCTGTTTCTTCTTTTTTTGTCCTCATTCCTCTCCTTAAAATGTTCACAGCTGTTATACTGCTGTTTGAGCACTATTTATTATTTTTCACTTGAAGAATTAGAAAGCTTTCTTGGTTTGAGACAATTTTAAGAGGTGGACACTAAAATATGTTACCTCCCCTTAGAGCTTTAACCAATCTCTTTCCACTGATAAGGAGAAACGAATATGAGTAGATATAAGTGGGGGAAAAAATAACAGTTTACTAAAAATAAATGAAATAGCAACATGCAAAAAATAAGAGTAATAGTCACTAGTTACAAAGTTGCTGAAATCTCATGGACTCCCCAGCAACAAAGAGAAATTCAAAATGGCGGAGTGACCCCTTCCCCAAGATGGCACACTCTGCAGGCGACTGCGCAGTCCAGGAGATGGCAGACAAACCCTGCTTGACTCAACTTTCCCCCTGGAACAAAAAAAAGGGAAGGTAGGAGCTTACAAAGCAGTTCTAGTGGCAGATGGGAATTGCTGGCGTGCATGAGGTCAGTGCTGCTGCTCTCTGCTGCTTCCTGCCACCCACTGGACTCTGCCAGTGTTGGTGCTGCTGTTTCAGGTCCCTGTTCTGATTGGGGAAGGGGGAGAGGGAAGAAAAAAAATGGACTCTCAAGCACCAAGCGGTGGCCCAACCCTGGACCAGGTCCGGCTTCATGCTGCCGAAGGCGTTGTAAATTTCACTCTGAAATAGTTTTTGATTGTGAAATAAAGCTTCTCAAGTTGATACTGTTGCCAGTCCAGAAACCTGCCCAAAACAACCCCTTTTGGAGGCCAGAGAGAAACAAAAAAACACAAAGGGGACCCTCTGCTTTGAGCAAGAGCTACAAAGCAAGAGAGAGCATTGCTGCTTGGGCAACTCCGACTTTTAAAAGCCCAAGGAACCCCCCAGCCCCTGCCCTGCCATTCTGTTTATCAGCTGCAGGGTCTTAAAGAGACAGTAACAATTTTGGGCACGGATAGCTATGGAACGCAATAACATACTGGGCTACCCTGGACAAAAGCCTAGCCTGCTATAGTGTTCCAAATGGAGAGACAGGTGGTTGACACGATGTCCCTACAACTTTGACCTCTGTAAAGAAACACTTTGAATTCTATAATAAGTGCTTAGTTATAAGACAGTACTGTGACTGATACCCTGGAAATGCATTTCCTGCATATCCCCAGAAAGTATCATGATAAAGAGTTAAGTTGTGGCTTAGAACATAGATAAGCCATTGATTTACTAGATAACAGTGAAGTACACCTGCTATGTTAAATGCTTTTCCCAAGTGGAACCACTGTTGCAAGCAGAATACAGGGCTAGATCTCCTTGTTTCGTGCCACTCTTCTCTGTGCCTTGTAATTGCTTCTGGGAAACAAAGTAGCCATGGGTAGTGATAAATAACAGAGAATAGAAATTTTCAGTTCCCCTGAAGTTGCTAGATAGAGCTTAAAGACTAACTAGCAAAAAAGGATAAAAGAATGTAAAAGTATGTACACAGGATGATAAACATAGCTGGAACCAAAGGATAAATAGATAATGGGGACTATAGTGGGGTTTTTGGCAAGTTATGTAACAAGAGGCAACAGTGCATGTCCAAAGAAAAAGTTCAAGGAAAGGTCACCTGTAATATTGAAGCATTCAGTGAATATGGCCACCAGAGACCCCTTTAGATGACCCTCTAAGACCATAAAAGGACTTCCAGTAGGAGGCAGAAGCATGCAAATTAGTTCTAGAAAAAGTGATGTTTATATATTAGCTAGGAAGCATGTTGTAATGAATATGTATGATCATGATGGAATAAATATCCTGTTGTAAAGTTTCACGACACATATTCGATTAGAGGAGAGATCATCTGTGTGTGTCCAGCACTGCAATAAAGAATGCCTGCTTTCTAATACTTCAAATTGTGTTAGAAAGTTTATTCTCCGGTAGATTTCAGTATTAGTAATTCTCTGTGAGGGTGGTATGAAGATGACATTGCCATTTCTCTATTGAAGAGTGTTATATGGAGTTAATTTTGCAGTCTTTGAATTTGGTCATTGCAAAGAATTTAAAACTACATTTTATATCTGTTAGACAAAAGGTAATGAAGCTGGGTGAAAAATTACATTAAAATTTGCTTTCCCTGGAAAAGGGAATAATTTTATCAGACTTACACTTTTTTTTTTGTTTGAAAGACAGTGAGGTTCTGGAGGATGTCTAGAGGAGGACAACAAAGCTGGTGAAGGGTCTAGAGAACAAGTTTTATTAGGAGCATCTGAGGGAGCTGGGGTTGTTCAACCTGGAGGAAAGGAGACTCAGGGGGACCTTATTGCTCTCTACGACTCCCTGACAGGAGGTTGTAGTGAGATGGGGGTCAGACTCTTCTCCCAGGTAACAAGTGGCATGACCAGAAGTAATGGCCTCAAATTGCACCAGGGGAGGTTTAGATTGGACATTCGGAAGAATTTCTTCACTGAAAGGCTTGTAGAGCATTGGAAAAGACTGCCCAGGCAAGTGGAAGAGTCACCATCCCTGGAAGTCTTCAAAAAAACATGTGGATATGGCACTTGTGGAAATGGTTTAGTGGTGAAAATGGCAGTGCGAGGTTAATGAACTCAGTGATCCTAGAGGTCTTTTCCAACCATAACAGTTCTATGATTCTATTATTCCTTCTGCAATTCCAACTCTGTAAAACATAATTGTTCAATCCCAAGCAGTAACAAGTGAATTCATGTAACAATAAGTCTTTGACTTTGGTCCCATTTTTATTGGTGGGTGGTCATGCTTTTCACATAGAGAAATGTTATTTGCTTTCAAGTTAACAATAGTCCCATTGAAGCTTTGTCAAGTTCAAGTTTCAGTTTCTCATGGCTCCCATCAGGCACTGAAAGCTCTGTGTAATCCTAGGTACTGGAAGTGTGAGTATTTTCAGTCTCTTCTGTTAGTTATAGGATAGTATGTTAAGAGATGCCCTCAGTGGATGAACACACTGAATGTGTATGTGAGTGGAGGGAGGTAGAACATGGCTTTGTTAAAGTTTTCTCTTTTGAAGCAAAGTACGTAGAATAGTTGTTCCCTTGCAGAGTTTGGATCTAGGATTTTTGTTGCACAATGTTGTACATCTTGCAATCACTAAAATGTGTTACTTTCCCCTCGGGGCTGAACTGCATAAGGAGTTTGAGGTGTATTCCCAGCTGATCTATAAAAGTGTTTGCTAGAGATGCAGGCATATATAATGATGTGGTGATGATAATCTCTGACTCTAGGACAAGGGCAATGAAAATGAATTAAGTTTGAAAAGCACATTTACACTTAGATTTTGGAAACTGCATGCACTATCTAAGAAGAATGTGAAGGTCCTCGAATGCATCCAGAGGAGGGCAACAAAGCTGATGAAAGGGCTGGAAGGCATGTCCTATTGTTAGCGTGGAAAACACATAATCACGCAATGATTACATGCAGGTGCTTTTTATTGAGCTCAGGAAGCCAGGGGTAAGATGTACCCAAATCTGACTTTAAAATGGATTTGAAGCGAATACATTTTATACTCTTCCCTTACATAACAGTTGTATAATCATATGTTAATCATCAACTTAATATTGTTCCATTGTTTTCCCCCAAGCATGACTTAAGCCCCCTCTTCCCGCAATATTTCTGATTTATTTCACAGGTGCGAATCCGCATAATTTAGCTAAAACAATTCCTGATATTTTCTAAACAATCTTCGTGTTCATGTCACCATGAACTTGTACATGCAGGTCCCCAGGTGCAGTTTCACATGATTTGCAGTAACTACAATACCTACCCCCGTTCCCAAGGCCTACTTTTAGCTATCCCGATCTTAGAAACATTTTAACCCTGTGTTAACACTATGAGGAGTGGCTGAGGACACTGGGTTTGTCTAGCTTAGAGAAAAGGAGGCTGAGAGGTGATCACATGGCTCTCTACAGCTTCCTGAGGAGGGGAAATGGAGAGGGAGGTGCTGAGCTCTTTTCCCTGGGATCCAGCAACAGGATGCATGGGAATGGTCCACAGCTGTGCCAAGGGAAGTTCAGACTGGACCTGAGGAAGCATTTTTTTACCAAGAGGGTGGTCAAACACTGAAACAGGCTTCCTAGAGAGGTGGTCAATGCCCCAAGCCTGTTGGTGTTAAGGAGGCATTTAGACAATACGCTTAATAACATGCTTTAACTTTTGATCAGTTGGACTAGATGATTGTTGTAGGTCCCTTCCAACTGAAATAGTCTATTTTATTATAATACTCCAGGTTTCTGATTCAATTTTGGGTTATGTTTGCATGTTCTTCTATACTACATTTATGAATTGAACTTCCCAGGTCATCTTGACATTTTAATAGGATAGGAGTTCAGGTGGTGATGAATAAGGTAAATATAAACCACAACCTTGATGATTTTTACATGACAATATACTATCATCAAACCATAGAGAAGAACTCTGGCGGTAAATGATGGCTGTAATGGTCACATTGACCAGAAAGTAGTTGAGTTTCAAATTGTTTGCTGTAGGAGATAAACTGCCAGCAAAACTTTGTCCCTGGATATGGGAAGAGCAGACTTCAGGTTGCTGAAGAAGCTAGTTGATGTGGCTAGCACAGGTTTTTCCCATGAGAAATTTTCTTGTGTTTTATAAATAAAGATAAAGTTTGGATGTTGTTGGAACAGTGTCCCAGAACTTGGGCAGTGCAGGCCTGGCCAATCAGGCCTGGGGGAAGGCTTCTGACTGACCAATCTGGGTGACTTTTGAGAACTCTATATATGTGATGAAATCAAAACAATAAAGGTCATTCCTTCTTGCCACTGAGAACTGGTGCCTTCATTACTCTGCTAGCTGCTCAACAGCGACAAGTTGACACAGTGAATGAGGGAAAGGCTGTGGATATTGTCTACCTGGACTTTGGTAAAGGCTTTGACACTGTTTCCCACAGCATTCTCCTGGAGAAACTGGCTGTTTATGGATTGGATGGGTGTACTCTTCACTGGGTAAAAAACTGTCTGGATGGCTGGGCCCAGAGAGTGGTGGTGAATGGAATTAAATCCAGCTGGCGACTGGTCACTAGTGGTGTTTCCCAGAGCTCAATATTGGGGCCAGTCCTGTTCAATATCTTTATTGATGATCTAGATGAGGGGATCAAGTGCACCCTCAGCAAGTTTGCAGATGACACCAGGTTGGTGTTGCTCTGCTGGAGGGTAGGAAGGCTCTGCAGAGGCATCTGGATAGGCTGGATTGATAAGCTGAGGCCAATTGTATGAGGTTCAACAAAGCCAAGTGCTGGGTCCTGCACTTGGATCACACCAACCCCCTGCAGTGCTGCAGGCTGGGGGCAGAGTGGCTGGAAAGTGGCCCAGTGGAAAAGGCCCTGGGGGTACTGGTCAACAGCGGCTGAACATGAGCCAGCATGTGCCCAGGTGGCCAAGAAGGCCAATGGCATCCTGGCCTGTATCATCAATAGTGTGGCCAGCAGGACCAGGGAAGTAATTGTCCCTCTGTGTTCAGCACTGGTGAGTGCTGTGTCCAGATCTGGGCCTTTCACTTCAAGAAAGACATTGAGGAGCTGAAGCATGTCCAGAGAAGGGCAACAGAGCTGGGAAAGGGCCTGGAGCACAAGTCTGATGAGGAGAGAGGCTGAGGGAGCTGGGGATATTCAGCCTGGGGAAAAGGAGGCTCAGGGGTGCAGCAGTGCAAAACCTGAAGGCAGCTCTCCCCTGCTGTGGGGGGAGGGCTGCCCCAGAACTGGAACACGCAGGATGGTCATTCCATGGCCACGAGCTGTGGGGCTGGTCAGAAGCGGTCCTTGTAGAAGCGTCGCAGGTTTAGAAAGGCAGCTGTTTGGTTCCTGGTCTCCATGGTGTTTTTATTGTGGAAAACAGGGGAGGAGTGGGGAGATTGGGGAGAGGGAAGGGAAAACAAGGGAGGGTACAGGTTCCATACGAGCCCAGAACCAAAGAGGCCCGTTCCGGATCTGGCTGGGGTTTTTATCTCTAGGGATGGGAGGCGGTCCTGACTCACATCCAGTCAGAAGGGGTCAGGGGGGCGGGGTCAGGGACAGGAAGGACACACATTACAACAAATCCACTTTTTCTCTTATACAAAAGGAAAAAACAAATTTCTAGTTGTTCAGAGTCTTTTGGAGCTGGTAGAAATTTCTTCAGTAGGGCTGGAGTTGAAGCTGGTTGGCTGAGATCAGGTGTATCTTGCTGCTCTGCTGCGCGACGGGGCTGGGCTGTCTGCAGTGCTCCCCCCAGCTTTGACGTGCAGGGAGAGGGGCAGAGCTTACACACAGCCGGAAAGAGACAGGGAATTTTGGGAAAAGTAAATTTTTAGAGTGCATGGTAGAGGGGCTATTTGGGGAAGAAGAGGGTAGGAAAAAAGGGGGTGAGGAGTGATTTTTTAAGGGTAATGGTACAAGGGGGGAACTGGCAAGGTGCCTGAGAGAATCGGTAGCAACTCAGCGTCTTTTTTGACGGGATGCAGCCTTGTTAGTTACCTCCTTATCAGAATGGGAGGGAAGAAGGGACATGGGAAGGAGGA
Organism: Lichenostomus cassidix; assembly: GCF_008360975.1. Classification (NCBI taxonomy): domain Eukaryota; kingdom Metazoa; phylum Chordata; class Aves; order Passeriformes; family Meliphagidae; genus Lichenostomus; species Lichenostomus cassidix. The sequence continues at coordinate 22,092,598 of NC_139510.1, forward strand.
AAGGTATTAATAGGGGTAAACAAAACATACTGTAACTAAAAAAAGGGTTTTAACTAAAGAAAATACCTTTCTTTTTTGAGGATTGGGCGGAGAGGGCCTTTTCCGGAAGCCCTCTCTAGCCCAATTCTCAAAATGCAACACTTGTTAATCTGTTTAAGGTTAAAATCAAAAAGAATGAGCTGGGGTTTTAAAACAGAGCCCTACAACCTGCCGTGTTCTATGACTCAACCATTCACACCTCTACACCCCCTCCCCTGGGGGGTGCCTTCAGCCATTCACACGTTTCCCACCCCCTCCCCTGGGGGGTGCCTCCAAATCACATTCATACAAACATTCACTCCTCCTCTGCTGCAAACTACACCTTTAGCAGAGGTCCAGGGTCAGAAAATTTCCCTGAATAGGCAGTGCAGGTGCTATCGGCTCACCCCTAGAGTCTCTCTTACTCTTGGTAGACTTTTGCCGACTGACAAGACTGGTCACCGCTTTCCGGTCCCTTGCAGTCCTCTTCGTCACTGTTTTATCCTCAGCAACTCAACACAGACTTCACAAGCTTTCTACAAGTCCCTTCAGGGTCCTCTTCTTGGGACACGCCTGTGTCTTTAAGCAGTCTCACAGCTCGCGGCCACCGCGTGTGCTGCACAGCAGAGATGGTGTTTGGCTGTGCAGAGTTGGTCTCGCCGGGGGAGGGGCGCCCGCGACACAAAATGGTGGCTCACAAGATGGCGGCGCCGATGTGCGGGCCACGCGGCCAGGGTGGTCTCCGTCTGCAGTGCAGGCAGCGTCCCGCCGCGTCGGCGGCTCCCCGCTGTGCGTTCGCCGCTCCGCCGCAGCACCGCACGGCCCGGCGGGGAGGCGCGGCCCGGCGGCCAGCTCGGCCCGGCCCGGCGCGGCCGCACCACTGGCCCTGCCGTTCCCCGAGCGCCGCCGGCTCCCGCCGCCTCCCAGCTCCTGCGGGCTCTGCTGCTCCCCGGCGTGTCTAGGCAAGTTCTTACCGCTGCCCGCATTCTCCACCATTTGCAGCAGTGCAGAACCTGAAAGCAGCTCTCCCCTGCTGCGGGGGGAGGGCTGCCCCAGAACCGGAACACGCAGGATGGTCATTCCATGGCCACGAGCTGTGGGACTGGTCAGACGCGGTCCTTGTAGAAGCGTCGCAGGTTTAGAAAGGCAGCTGTTTGGTTCCTGGTCTCCATGGTGTTTTTATTGTGGAAAACAGGGGAGGAGTGGGGAGATTGGGGAGGGGGAAGGGAAAACAAGGGAGGGTACAGGTTCCATATGAGCCCAGAACCAAAGAGGCCCGTTCCGGATCTGGCTGGGGTTTTTATCTCTAGGGATGGGAGGCGGTCCTGACTCACATCCAGTCAGAAGGGGTCAGGGGGGTGGGGTCAGGGACAGGAAGGACACACGTTACAACACAGGGGGGACCTTTTCAGTCTCTACAACTATCTGAAAGGAGGTTGTGGTGAGGTGGGGGTCCTTCTGCAAAACACCAAGCGATAGGACCAGAAAAAACAGCCTCAAGTTGTGCCAGAGGGTCCATGACTGCTGGTCATTTTTTAAGAGCTATCTCTTAAGCACACAGGAGCAAACAATTCCAAAGTGTCTAAAGTCAGGCAAGCGGGGCAGAAGGCTGTCTTGGCTGAGCGAGGGTCTTCTCCTAGAACTTAGGTGGATAAGGAAAGTGTATCGGAAGCAGGGATAGGCGACGCATGAGGACTACAGAGATGCTGTTCACCATTATGTGGACAAAGCTTGATTAGAGTTCAAGCTGGTCAGCACTGTGAAGGATAACAAAAAGAAAAGGAGGATGAGAGATAGCATTGACCTGTTACTTGATGAGATCAGTCACCTCACAAATTGGGACATAGACAAAGCAGAGACATTTAATGCCTTCTTTGCCTCTGTCTTTAATACTGATATTGGGCCCTGGGACCCCCAGAGTCCTGTGTTGGAAGACCATGACTGGGGGGGATGATGATAAACTCCCAGCCAACTCTGAACTTGTGTGGGATCTTCTGCTCCATCTGAATTCCTATAAGTCTATGGGGCCTGATAGGATTCATCCCAGGGTACCGAAAGAGCTGGTCAATGTTATCATGGGACCTCTCCATTATTTTTCAACAGTCCTGGGAGTCTGGAGAGGTCCCAGTTGACTGGAAGCTGGCAAATGTTGCCCAAACTTTCAAGAAAGATAAGAAGGATGACCTTGGTAATTACAGGCCTGTCAGTCTCACCTCAGTGCCTGGTAAAATTGTGGAGAAAGTTATTCTGGGAGTTATTGAAAAACACTTGAGAGACAATGCAGTCATTGGTCACAGCCAGCACAGGTTCACGAGGGAAGAGTGCTTAACCAACCTAATTTCCTTTTATGACAAGGTCACCCATCTAGCAGACCAAGGGAAACCAGTAGATGTGGGGTTTTTTAATTTTAGCAAAGTATTGATATTGTCTCTTATGGTATCCTTCTGCACAAAATGTCCAGCACACAGCTAGACATGTCCATAATACATTGGGTGAGCAACTGGCTGACAAGTTGGGCATGAAAGGTTATAGTAAATGGGGTTACAACAGGCTGGTGGCCAGTCATCAGTGGGGTTCCCCAAGGCTCAATTTTAGAGCCAGTGCACTTTAATATTTTTGTAAATGGTTTGGATGCAGGAGTCAAATGTACAGTAAGTTTGCTGATGATACTAAACTAGGAGGTGCTGTGGACTCCCTTGAGGGTAGAGAGGTGTCTTGGTTTGAAAGACAGGCGTCTTCCAAGGAAGGCGGGAACCTCCCTTGGAATGCAAAATATGATCCCCTTCCCTCCAAATTCTTATAACCTTGAAATTAAGGGGCTTTCAGGCAAAGATATGGGAAAAGGAATAACAGTTCTTTACTAGTGTTTATAACAAGGCAAACAAGCAACAGCAATGGTAGCAACAACAAACAAAACCAGAAACCCAGTAACAGCCTTCTCTCGGCTGTCAAAGCACCTTCCATTTGGTGCAGTTATGGTCACAGTCGGCAGGGGCGCTGTTGGGCTCATGGCTGGGCAGGACAGGCGTGATGATTCCCTCGCAGCTGCAGGGGGCGCTGTGGTGAGAGTTCAGCCGCATCTCCCTCACGCTGTAATGGCGGGTGGGCTGGATGGCGAACTGGGCTGTAGCAGGAACCTCAGAGAGGTGGTTGGAACAGCAGAGACAGGCACACCCCGGAGTGGCAAACAAAATGTAACAGAAAACTCTGCAGCTGTAGCAGGAGCCGTGGGGAGTCAGACAGACCTGGGATGTTGGGTTAGAGTGTAGCAAAAAAGCCTGAGGCAGTGGCAGAAAGCGACAGGGCTGGTCAGCGGCAGCTGGGCTTCTCCCTAGCAGCTGCCGCATGCAGCCAGGAAGATGCTCCCTCTGGGAGGGGGAAAGGGGTCAGGGTCCTGGGTTTTCCCCTGAGGCACCCAAGTAGATGGTGAAGGTTCTTTCCTGTCAAATCAGGTGTTAATAAGGTCCCAGTTCAATGACTGTTCTTACGAGCAAAGGCTCACCCATAGTAAGGAAGGAGCAGTACAGGGCTGGGCTCCAGATTTGGCAATGGATTCTCCCTGCAGTAAGCAACAGCTCAACCGTCCTCATCTCCTCTGATGCTGAGAGAGAGCTAAGAGTTGCACCCAGCCCCTTTCCCCCAGCCTAAATCTCATGATATCTCTGGCCCTCCAAGAGAAAGCCCTTAGATAAGAGAAGTGCAGTCAGGTGCAGTCCTCCCCCTCCTCCATGGGTACATCGTTTGTCTCTCTTAGCAACAAATGGGACAAAGTTCCCTAAGAGAAAGAAAACAAAAGGAAAAATCCTAACCTCCAACAAGAGGCCTTACAGAGAGATCTAGATAGACTAGAGATCTGGGCAATCAACAACCATATGGAATTTAACAAGATTCTGCACCTGGGACAAGGTAATCCTGGTTATACATACAAATTGAGGAATGAGAAGCAGGAGAGCAGCTCTGTGGAAAGATCTGGGCATTTGGGATGATGGCAAGTTGAATATGACTCAACAGTGTGCCTTGGCATACAGGAGGGCCAACTGTGTCCTGGGGTGCATATGGCACAGAATCGCCAGCTGGTTGAGGAAGGTGATTGTCCCACTCTACTCTGCACTGGTGTGGCCTCACCTTGAGTACTGTTTGCAGTTATGGGCACCACTATACAAGAAGAACATCATACTATCAGAGTGTGTCCAGAGGAGGGTGACCAAGATGGTGAAAGGTCTCAAGGGCAAGACTTATGAGGAGCAGCTGAAGTCACTTGGTTTGTTCAGCTTGGAGAAGAGAAGGCTGAGGGGGGGACCTTGTCACAGTCTACAACTTCCTCAAGAGGAGCAGTGGAGGAAAAGGTGTTGATCTCTCTCTGGTGACCAACAATAGGACATGAGGAAATGGAATGAAGCTGCATCAGAGGAATTTCAGATTGGACATTAGGAAAAGGTTCTTCACTGAGAGGGTGGTTGGTCACTAGAACGGACTCCCCAGAGAAGTGGTCATGGTGCCATGCCTGTCAGAATTCAAGGAGCATCTGGATGATGCTCTTGGTCACATGGTTTAGTTTTAGGTAGTCCTGCAAGGAACAAGGAGTTGGACTTGCTGATCCTTATGGATCCCTTCCAACTTGAGATATTCTATGACTTGAAGTTAAATAATGCTCAAAGTTTACTTAATGATTTGAGCTTGAGCTTTTAGAACCTTGTTAGGATAAGGGAAAAATACAGGCTTTAAACTTGCATGAAACTAAAGGCTTCTGACTTTTAACCAGGAGCAAGAGTAGGCAGCTCTGCAATAAAGTAATTAATGATTATTACTAAATGTAATTTTGAAAAGTCAGGGGAATTAAAAAAAAAACCCAAACAAAACAACAAACAAAAAAAAGCTCCTATTTGACAGGTTAGGTCATAAAAGGCAAATGGTACCAGTTCAAAACATTTTTAAAAGTGGCTGGTAGAATTTTTCTATGTGATGCAAAAGGTATTGCTTCTAGGCAGGTACTCTCAGCTTCAGAGAAAGCAGAGTAAATCATGAGACAGAGGTAGGAGGTATCTGCCATTTATTCAAGCAGTGAACAAAATGAGAAAGGGGGAAGGGCGGGAGAAGACTGGCTAAGTAATTTCAGTCTTCTAGCAGAGAGTATTCACTGCACTATTTTAATACACCACAATCTTAAATCCTGTTGTAGAAAAGCTAAAAATATTTTGTAGTGGGTTAACCTTGGCTGGATGCCAGGCACCCACCACAGCTGCTCTATCACTCTCCTCCACAGCTGGATATGGGAGAGAAAATATAACAGAGGATTCATGGGTTGAGATAAGGACTGGGAGACATCATTTATCAAATACCATCATGGGCAAAACATGCTCGAATTAGAGGTATTAATTGAATTTATTGCTAACAAAATCAGAGCAAGATAATGAGAAGTAAAATAAACCCTTAGAAATACCTTCCCCCCATCCCTCCCTCCTTCCCAGCTCTACCTCCTACCCCAGCAGTGCAGGAAGACAGGGAATGGGGGTTATGGTGAGTTCATCACCTGTTGTTTCACCTGCTGCTCAGGGAGAGGAGTCCTTCTGCTCCCCCATGGGGTCCCTCTCACGGGAGACAGTTCTCTGCGAACTTCTCCAACATGAATCCATCTCATGAGCAACAGTTCTCCATGAACTGCTGCAGCATGGGTCACTCTTCCACAGAGTGCAGTTCTTCAAGGACAGGCTGCTCCGGCAAGGGCTCCTCTCTCCATGGGCCTCCCACGGGTTCACAGCCTCCTCTCAGGCATCTACCTGCTCTGGCGTGGGTCTCCTCCATGGGCTGCAGGTGGATCTCTGCATCCCCATGGCCCTCCATGGGCTGCAGTGGCACAGCCTGCCTTCACCATGGTCTGGTCTTCACCATGGGCTGCAGAGGAATCTCAGCTCCTGTGCCTGCAGCACCTTCTCCCCCTCCTTCTCCAGTGACCTTGGTGTCTACAGAGTTGTTCCTCTCACGTATTCTCACTCTGCTCTTCTCTGGCTGAAATTACAACTGTGCAATCATTTTAGTTTCTTTCTTCTTAAATATGTTATCACAAAGGCATTACCACCATTTCTAATTGGCCCAGCCTTGACCAGTGGCATATCCATCTTTGGAGCTGCCAGACATAAAGGAAGCTTCTGGCAGCTTCTCACAGAAGCCACCCCTGTAGCCTCCCTGCTACCAAAGCTTGTCCATGCAAACCCCACAACCACTAAACCCCAATGCTGTTTGAAAGAGATACTTGACTGGCTCTCCCTTTGCTCCTACATACACTAACTGTATTGAGATTTGTACTGAACACAGAGGACTTTGAGCTGTAAAAATATTTAAGAAAGGATTCTGGAGAGGAACTTTCAGAAACAGTTTTAAAAGATTTTTAAAAAGCTGCCTGCAATATTGTTTTAAAGGAGTCCAAGGAATTGCTGACTAAATGTGCATGGAGAAGCCAAATTATGTTCAGTTTTACGGAATTAAAAAATACATATTAGAAGACATTGAACTATTCCTATAACTTGTTTACAAGCTGTCAACTCATAGGAAAGATATGAATGTCATTAGTAGCAACTGAATGAAAACCTTCACTTATGAAGTAGTAGAAAAAGTGTGATAAGAAGACAGAAAACACTATCATGCCACATCTTGTACTTATTAGAATAAATTTGCAGCTCTAACTGCTAATCTTCCTCAAATCTGAGAATTGCAGGGATTCATATAGGCCATAAAAGGGACCTGTGGGAGTCGGAAAATGTCTTGGTTTTGAAAGACAGGTGTCTGCCAAGGAAGGCGGGAACCTCCCTTGGAATGGAAAATATGACCCCCTTTCCTCCAGATTATTATAACCTTGGAATAAAGGAGTTTTCAGGCAAAAGTATGGGAAAAGGAATAACAGTTCTTTACTAGTATTTATAACAAGGCAAACAAACAACAATGGTAGCAACAACAAACAAAACCAGAAACCCAGTAACAGCCTTCTCTTGGCTGTCAAAGCACCTCCCCTTTGGTGTAGTTATGGTCACAGCCGGCAGGGGCGCTGTTGGGCTCATGGCCGGGCAGGACAGGCGTGATGATTTCCTCGCAGCTGCAGGGGGCGCTGTGGTGAGAGTTCAGCCGCGTCTCCCTCACGCAGTAATGGCGGGCAGGCTGGATGGCGAAATGGGCTGTAGCAGAAACCTCGGAGAGGCAGTTGGGACGGCAGGGCTGGCTCACCCGGGGGGTTGCAGAAACTCTGCAGCTGTAGCAGGAGCCAAGAGGGTGTCTCGGCAAGCACGGGGTGTTGGGTTACAGTATAGCGAAAAACCCGGAGCAGTGGCAGAAAAACGGCAGGGGCTGAGCAGGGAATCTCTCCCCTGGATAGCTCACCAGCGATGGCTGGTCCCTGGGTCAGGCTGTGCAGAGGTGGGGTGGCCTCCCGGCAGGGGATGGGGTACTCCTAGTCCCGGGTCCTGGCACGGCACGCACTGGCTCTGGGATCCCAAACAGCAGAGAAGCAGAGAAGGGAGCCAGTAAGCCCAGTCACAGTGCCGAAGGAAAAGAAAGAGAAACAGGCAAAAACCACAAAGGCAACAGTATTTCTGGTTAGAGACACCACGCTGCGTGGCCAGCTGAATCAGCTGCCCAGCAGGAAAAGGGAGGAGCTGCCCCTTGCCCTCCCCCTCCAACTCTCGCAGGAAATCTCAGGCTGGCTCTCAGCTATCACGATACTCCTGGAGCTGGAAGGGGGGGGTGGGCAATGACCATCCTGGACACAAAACAAAATAAACGAATCATAGTATGGGATAGAAAAACATCCCCAAGACAGAAAACCTCACAGGAATGTTTAAAATGGGTGGAGTTTTGGTTTGCTGTTTTTATTTTTGTTTGGGCTTTCTTTGCACTTTGGAAGGGAGGTTGTCTTGTGAATATATGACAAAATTAAGTGTACTTTATGAAAAGTGAATGAAAACTTTTGGTTTTCTCTCTATAAGACTTTTAGTGAAAATGAAGAATGTGAATTTTTAAAAAAACTCATTAAGAGTTTTTGCCTTCTTGGAGGTTCCTCCCTTTCCTTAAAGTATGCTCACCACTACTATAAAAAGTGCCCTGGTGGATCAGACCAATGATTCATCTTGCCCACCTGCAGTAGGAGAGGCTATCTAGGGAAAGCAGGTCAGCCTTGTTGCTGTTTGCAGTCTCATGCTTTTGTCTTCCCCCACTATCCAGAATTATATTTGGGATATTAGAAGTACAGCTCTGCCTAGTCCTAATAAATACCCATTATCCATTTATAGATCTATTGTCTGTGAATTTATTACCTTTCTCACTGTGGGAAAATAAGGGAAGATTGGTGAGGACGATTGTAAACATGCTTAAGTTACTTGCAGCTGGGGTGGAGAAAAACATATACTAGCTATTGTTTAGCCTTGTTTGTTTGACAAGTAGAACACCCATGTTTAGATAATATAGGCTTATGATAGACTTAGAAGCACCCTGTTGAACATGCTTGAGATTCCTGCCCTGCCAAGGGAAAGATGAAAGCACAGTAGGAAATTACACCTGTGGGAATGTTGTGGTTTGACCCCAGCTGACAACTAAGTAGCACACAGCAGCTCACTCACTCCCTCTCTCAAGAGAATCAGGGAAAAAGGAAAACTCATGGGGCTAAGAACAGTTTAATAATTGAAACAAAGTAAAATATAATAATAATGCTAGTAGTACTAATTATAATAATAATTGTAATGTAAATGAGAGAGAAAGATGAATAATCATAGAATCACAGAATGCTTTGGTGAGAAGGGACCATAAAGATCATCTAGTTTCAACCCCTCTGCCATAGGCAGGGATGATACCCACTAGATCAGGTGGCTCAGAGCCCCATCCAACCTGGCCTTGAACACTTCCAGGGATGGGGCATCCACAGCTTCTCTGGGCAACCAATGCCAGTGCCTCACTACCCTTCTTCTTAATATTTAATCTAAATATCTCCTCTTTTAGTGTAAAGCCATTCCCCCTTGTCCTATCACTTTCTGCTTGTGTAAAAAGTCATTCTCCCTATTTTTTTAAAAGCCTCTTCTAAGTGCTATTTTGTAAAGCATTAAAAATTATTCTGATTAAGTTTAATACAAGAACAGTAATGTATTAAAGATAGGTGATGATAGTATACTTAATAATTTCTACCTAATAGTGTGCCTTCTGGGATCAGTTTTGGGACTGGATGGCTGGTTTTTTCCATCCATTATATTTATTAATTCCTGGTCATAACACAGAAAGTAACATTGTTCTCAGGAAACTTCATTACTGTGCTAGAGTGGGAGTATCATCTCTGTGAAGATTTATATTATGCAGGGAGATTAGGAGATATGAAATTAAATGACTGGGGTAAAACATGGCAAAAAAAGTAAATATGCTTTTGCTATAAATTGGGAGATCATAAACTGTAAATGACAGGAGAAAATTCTTGATATTCTAGTCAATCTCAAAATACATGTGGACTACCAGGGTTAAGTGACAAAGGGAAAAGTGAGTGCAATTTTAGAATTACTGTAATTTGGCGGTGAGTATTCCTGTGGAAAGCAGTCTGGAGCCTGTGTGGGATATTGTACCTCATCCTTGTTGCCACTGTTGGAAAAGGCAACACTCAGACTGAAACAGGTACAGATAAACTCATCATTCTTGGACAAGTGTCTTTATACAAGCCATAAAAGAAAGCACAGACTACTAAATGACTGTGAACACATGTAATCTGGAAAAATGTTTGTATATGTTGACAGCAAGGTGCTAGTGTAACTTGCTGGGGTGAATAGCAGAGGCAGACCACTCAGTAACATAAAGGTGAAATGAGTTCAGTTTATAGGGTATTTATGGTAGTATGTACTAGATATGATTGTACAGGCAGAGGGTGGAGTATGTTGTTGGTACTGAATGCAAGGAGGACCAAAAAGTTGCTTGTGTTCTGTTTGCTGTACAAAAGACATTAAACGTGCTCTTTGTATTTTGAAGCTAAACATTATACACAGTTCAGTGGCATGTCTGCGCTTTTTTTCCCCCTAATTTTTGGTGGATTGTCAATAAGATCTGTGAACTTTGTTTTTCTAAAGCACTATGATTGGTTTTTGCAATTTTGGGTTACCCAGGACAGGGCGAGACTAGATTAAGTTGGACTTTATTTCAAAAAGTGAAATATACAGGTAGATATGGGAAAGTTGATTTGGTGAGTGTTAGTTTCTGTTCTTAAAATTCCTATGCTAAAAGTTGTAGAGGTTTATAGAGATCATAAAATGCAGTTGTAATAGGCTTGTCATTTGAAGGACTTGGGCGTTGCTGTGATAATTTAGAGAATAAAACAAAATTAGTTGGTAGCTAGGGATTGTTCATAAAAATATTAAAATATATCTAAAATAAAATTATATGGAATTTAAAAAAAGTATTTAAGAACTTGCTTTAGAAATATGGCAGGTAGCATGTATGTTTAGTGACCCATTTGACGGTGTGATAACACTATAACCAAGGCAAGAGACAAGACAATAATAAAGAGTGTCATGGCAAAAATTAAACAAAGAAACAACTATATATGATAAAGTATAACAGAAATAAAGCATAACTGGTAGATTGTCCTGGTTTCAGCTGGGATAGAGTTTGTTTCTTCCTTGTAGCTGGCACAGTGCTGTGTTATGGATTCAGTATGGCAGAACTTAGTTACACAAATATTAGCCTTTTCAAACTTCTCCATTAGTTTGAGTTTTATAGCAATAGACTGACTTCCCAGAAAATGTTTTGCCTATGATGTGAATTCTAATCATGTGAGGAGAGGAAATAAAAATTAAAAAAACACTGAGTGAAAAACTGGAGTATATCACCATGATGACTCTACTTTTTTGACCAGGGAGCAGATAAAATCTGGCCTAGAGATGGAAGATTTATTGTGGCTTTTTTGTTATGGTATGCTGACTTACTGTGATTGTGAGAGGATTCAGTATTTTCTATTCATTCATCAGCCTGCTTTGATCTCCTTTCACTTGTTATGGCAAAGATTAATCCTTTTTTAAATTATTTGTTTTCTGTCAAAAGTAATAGTGCACCGGAGCAGGTAATAGTCTTTATATGATGGCTGTGTGACTAATATAGTGTCACAGGCTGTGAATAGGGTCTTTTTTCAAAATTTATAAAATCTGTTAAAAGATTGCCCCCATCCCTCCCTCCTTCCCAGCTCTACCTCCCTCCCCCAGTGGCGCAGGGAGACGGGGAATGGGGATTATGGTGAGTTCATTACCCGTTGTTTCTCCTGCTGCTCAGGGAGACGAGTCGTTCCCCTGCTCCACTGTGGGGTCCCTCCCATGGGAGACAGTTCTCCAAGAACTGCTGCAACGTGAATCCATCTCATGAGCAACAGTTCCCCATGAACTGCTGCAACGTGGGTCACTCTTCCACAGGGTGCAGTCCCTCAGGAAGCAGCTGCTCCAGTGTGGGACCCCAGGGGGTCACAAGTCCTACCAGGAAACCTGCTCTGTCATGGGTCTCCTCCATGAGCTGCAGGTGGATCTCTGCATCCCCTTGGTCTTCCATGGGCTGCAGGGGCTCAGCTGCCTCACCATGGTCTTCACTACAGGCTGCAGAGGAATCCCAGTTCCGGTGCCTGGAGTACCTCCACCGCCTCCTTCACTGACCTTGTTATCTGCAGAGTTGTTCTTCTCACATATTCTCACCCTGCTCTTTTTTGGCCACAATTACAACTGTGCACTCTTTTTTTTTTTTGTTTCTTCTTCTTAAATCTGTTATCACAGAGGCATTACCACCATTTCTGATTGGCCCAGCCTTGACCAGTGGCACATCCATCTTTGGAGACGCCAGGGATTGGCTCTGTCCAACATGGTGGAAGCTTCTGGCAGCTTCTCACAGAAGCCACCCCTGTAGCCTCCCTGCTATCAAAGTTTGGCCATGCAAACCAAATACAAAAATTATTATAGTATTGTATAGCATATGTTTCTCTAAATTTACATTTTTCATATCTCAGTTTTCTCTTGATTCTGGATTGACAGCTGGGCCAAGCCTCCAAACAGTAGCAGAAGCTTATATCATGGTAAGCTTGAAGAGTCTTCCACTTCTCACAGTGCTAAAAATTTTTGTGTCCTTGCATCTCAGCATGCTGTTTGAAGAAGTGGCTTCTGTTGCTACTTTTAGAAAAGACCAGATAGCTAATCAAAACAGTTCTATGACAGAGAGTTCCTCCACCAAATGAAGCCACAAGAGGTTATTAAATGCAGAAAAATTAATGGAGGGGTGTATTGAGGACCTTGCTCAAAGAAAACTTTCACAAAAATGCTTGTTCAAGGAAATATGGTTTGAGAATGTCATGTTGAGTGAGTCTGCTTCAGCCTAGCCCCCAGCAGAATTAGTGCATGGTCCCAAGGGTTGGATGTGTGCCTGCACAATGCCATTTGGATGAGGGGAAATGGAGGAACACTTGTGTATGGAGAGGAGGGCATGGCTGTGATCCCTGCCTGTGCATCTTCTGCTGGCAATGCTTCAGTGAGGAATCCAGATTGTCCCTGCAGTGCACACAGCTGAGCCACCTGGGAGAATGATGCTCAGGAAGCACAAATGGAAGGATCTAGTCAGACAAAATACAGGTTGGGGAAATAAAGCCTAGCAAATGCTAGAGGAAATGAACCAAGTGAAACAAAGGGAGTGTCTTGGTTTGAAAGACAGGTGTCTGCCAAGAGAGGCTGAACCCTCCCCTAGAGCAGAGGATGTGATTTTCCTTCCCCTCCTCCCTCCGAATTATTTAATTTTGTAAATCAAGGGCTTTCAGGCAAAGGTATGGGAAAAAAGGAGTATCAGTTCTTTACTAGTATCTATAAACAAACAATAACAATAATAGCAAACCACAACTAGAACCAGAAAACCAAACAGCAGATAACGTGAGCTGCTGAACCTTCTCCCGTGTGGTGTAATCACGGTTGCAAGCAGCAGGGGCGCTGTTGAGCTCCCGGCTGGCCAGGGCAGGTGCGATGACTCCCGAGTGACTGCAGGTGGCGCTGTGGCGCAGGGTCAGGTCACCGTTCGGCAGCTGCAATGGCGGATGGGCTGAGAAACACGCAGCGCAGCAGGACACAGTTCAGGGCAGCGAGGGAACAGGGCAGCAGGAGCGGGCGCTCTCTCTCTCTCTCCGGCCAGCGAGAATTTCTGCAGTCACAGCAGACGCCGCGGTCTCGTGCGGCAGAGGGCGGGGGCAGGCAGCAGGGGCCGCGGGACTGTCCCGGCAGCAGCCACGAGGGAACGCAGCCCGGGGGGGGGAAAACGCGCCCTTCCCCGTGAGGAGAAAAGTTGAATCAAAGCTCACCCAGCCAGGAGGGAAAAGAAACAGGGCACAGTTGGATTTCCTCTGGTAGCAGCTGGAAAGCAAAGAGCCAGCAGCCTCTACCCTCAGCGTCCGAACCACGAGAGAGCCTTCCCAGGGCCGGCTCTCCCTTACCTTGCCCTGCCCAAAAACCTAGCCTTTGTCTTTTACAAAAGGCTTGATCACTCCGAACATCGGACCATTTGTTGCTTAGTAACAGGAATGGGGAGAAATTCTCAACCCCCGACAGGGAGAAATTTGGTTTTTTAGTTTTTGGGGGTTTTTAAAAATTTCTTTAGTGGTGGACTGAATCTTATCCTTTAGGCAAGAGGTTTGGAGGTTAGAAATGTGTATATAATGTACTGTCACTGGTGATGTAACGAGATGCGGCGCGAGGGAAAACTCACAGCAGTCTCAATATGAGATATAAAGTAAGCTCCAACTTTATTTCGCTAAACGAGAGACTTATATACCGTTACAGAAGTTTCTATTCATAGATACACACGTACACCTGCAGCTGTTCTCACACACTCAGGAATCCTCTTGTTAACTCCCTTATTCTTTTCTCATAACACTCCTGACTCCTAATCTTTCTCATGGCATTCTTCCCGCAAAACATTCTCAGACAAACAACTACTGCAGCTTGTCGGAATTTTACTGAGGCCTGGGAACACTGAAGCCTTGCTCAGTTCTGCTCGGTTAGCATGAATTTTGCTGGAAAATTATATTTTCCAACAATTCCCCCGTTTCTCTTGTGAGAACAGACATTGTCTTGTTATCAGATTAATTTGCTTTGCTATAAGTAATTTCTATTATTAGATTTATTATAAGTTTACTTAAGGAAATTTCATTAGTTAAATGTGTTGCCATGGTCTGGAAATTATCATCATTGAAAACATTCACTTCACAGGTAAAACTTAGAGAACCTTTCCCGGGCAAGGACTCTAAGTTTACTTGGAAGAAGATTTAGCTTTTATAAATTCAATTTGGTAAATGAAAATTATCTGATCATATTTTGGTACAAAACACTTTGAGACTCATGGCATGTTTCCCAGCCAGTTAGAACTAAAGCTTGGCCAGAGCTTAAGTGCTAAGTGGAAGGGTTTTCTCAGAACATCTTATAAACAAGCTTTGATTAATATCAATAAGGAGAGTATCTTAACATGTTACTATTTTTATAGATAGCTATATAAGGTGAGATGAAATGTTTGAAAACAGTAGATATTATTACTTAACTTTAACTAAAAAGATAAAACTGCAAAGCTTTTGTGAATAATAATATAAACTAAGAAATTTAAAACTTAAAATTAATATCACTAAAAATGAATAAAACTTAATCTTAATAACTCTTATCTTAAACTAACAATTAGAACTTAACTATAATGAAATTTAAAATTGATATTACCTTAACAACTTAACGCTAACAAGATTTAAAACTTAACAGAATTTAAAATTAACATCACTTAATATTACTTAACAGAATTTTAACTTTAACAGAACTTACAACTTAATAGAATTTAAATCCACTATTACTTAACTTTAACAGAATCTATGCTTAATCAAAAGTACTTAACAGGTAATTTAAATTGTTCAATATAACTTTACAACTTATGGCCTAAGTGCTACTTAGCCTAACAGTGATCTTGCTCGCACAATTCTTCTAATAAATCATGTCCGTGATCTTTAAGCCATTGTGTAACAATTCCCCCTTTTCTCTTTTGGGCGAGCAAGACTCCGTCAGTTGTTTGATCAATTTGTTTAACAACACACTTATAAGTAATTTTCACTACAATAACTATTAATATAAGAATCAATAACCAACGTAAACCTTCTTTAATCAAGGGTATCAACCATGGTGACAGACCTCCAAACAGGGATGATAACCATTTGTCTAAGGGATTGACATCAACTGTAATTGTGGAGGTATGCTTTTTCAACCACTCTAATTGCTTATGGATAGAATTGCTATGATCTGACAAATTAAAGCAGCACATCCCCTCAAAGTCTTTACAACCATGGCCTTGAGCTAATAGTATGAAATCAATAGCAGCGCGATTTTGAAGCACGGCATGTCGCAAACTCTTTTGATCTAGCAGTAATTGGGAAAGGATATTAGTAGTAACATTTGCTTGTTTAACTGTCCAACATGCAAGTTTTTCAATTTGCCTGAGGGCTCTTGCAGCAGCTATTCCGGGGGTAAACAGGGAGGTGAATACTTTAGCTGTTACTGACCATAATTCAACATCATCTTTGCACCGTGAATTCAATTGGTGAGACAGAGAGCGCCGTTGGCGTTTTGGCTCGGCGACTACGCTAAGCCACATGCGCTGGTTGGGTGCTAAAAGAGTTAGTTCTCCTAAATAACATGGCCCTCCAAAGATGTTATGAGGGACTCCTTGCCATGCTCTATCTCCGCATATTAGAAATACAGATGGGGGCAACGCTTTTGGCGTTCCGTTGTTCCAAATCGTAATTGGCGATTTCTTTATTTCAGCTCCTAAAGCACCCAAACTTTGATTAGCAGTGTTGTTACTCCCGCAATAGCCGCCTTTAACATTGTATGAATAATCTGCTACATTTATCGGGCTGACATTTGTCCAGCCTTTGATAGAATAACTTAAGGTTAGATTTTGTTGTCTATTTCCAAACCAAATGCATGTTTGGGTCCAATTGCTGGAGGTATTACCAATTTTCATGGACCCCAAGAGATGTAACTCTTCTGGGTCCCAAGGCAAGGTAGTATTTAAGTGATTGATTAGGTTTGCAGCACACCAAGAGGTGCTTTTTGCTATAGAACATTTAAGATAGGTGCTATAATTGCTAAACGCCTCAAAACTGAACAAAGGCACACCGACTAAACATGTTTTAAATGGTGCAGTAGCTGATTGCAAACTGAGGCAAAATTCTGGGTTATGCGTAGCACTGGCCCAAGTCACCCACAGGTTCTGTCTTTCTTCAACCTTCGTTATGAGGGTCGTGGCTGAGCCCGATATTAGAGCCTTGATCGCTAGCAGCACGAGGAACAGCTTTGGTCCACTTCGCAGGGACCCACTGTGTACCTGTGGATGTAAGCACACACATGTAACCACGCCCTATATATTTCACTTCTGCTGGGCCTCGCCACAGGCCTGAACACGGGTCGCGATACATGACCATCATGGGTTCTTTATGCTCTGTAGCGGGAGCTCGGCCATGCACTTGTGCGGGAGGAGAATCCTGGTCTGAAAAAATACACAAATAGTTTAACACAAACAATGTTTTAGCTAGCCTTTCACTAACATCTCGAACATCATTAAATTTGTCTAAATATCGTTTTAAAGTCTGATTTGCTCGCTCAACAATGGCTTGTCCCGTTGGTGAATGGGGAATGCCCGTTACATGCTTGACCCCCCACTGTTGGCAGAATTGTCGCATTTTTTCACCGCTATATGCGGGCCCATTGTCGGTCTTGATCTGCTGCGGCACTCCCATAACTGCGAAACAACTTGTCAAATGCCGTATGACATGGGTGGCCTTTTCTCCTGTTTGAGCTGTGGCCCACAAAAATCTGCTGTATGTGTCAATTGTAACATGCACACATTTTAATCGACCAAACTGAGGGACATGGGTAACATCCATCTGCCAAAGTTCACAAGGGCCTAACCCTCGTGGATTTACTCCAATTCCTAAGCCTGGTCCATGATGACTACAACTTGGACAAGCTCTGACAATGCCTTTTGCTTCCTCCATAGTAATCTTAAATTGGTGGAAGAGTCCCTTGGCATTTTGATGAAAAGTGTTGTGAGCTTCTCTGGCCTTAACAAATTCGCTCAGTGGCACCACTACTGAAACTAAACGATCTGCTCTCTCATTGCCTTCCCCAAGGCCTTTTGACCATTTGTGGCTTCGTATGTGAATGACAGCATAGGCGCACTCTCGCTGATAAATTGCAGCCTGCAGCTGTCTCAATAGTTCAAAAAGTCGTTTGTTTTGGCAATCTTTGAGCCGGGCATCTTCAATACGCTGTACTATGCCAGTGACATACATGGAGTCAGAAATTACATTTAACTCCGTAGAGTGCCAGTTCACAAAGGCCCAAACGACTGCTGCCAGTTCCAATGTTTGCAGTGAATCTTCTTCTTTCGCCGGTAATATGTGATGATGCCATTTGCCGTCTTGCATCCAAGTTGCTGCTGCACGTCGAGATTTCCGTCCTGCATCTGTAAAAACTGTCACTGCGTTTTGCAATGGGCGCTCACTCCTTTTTGGTATTGTAATCCAATCTTGGTTACTCACCCAACGCAGGGTGGTAGATCGCAGTGGCTCCACTTTAATTTCCACTGCTTGAGACAGTAGGCTGATTTGCAGTGCTTGCGAATTCTGAAGATACCACTCGAGGTTTCGTCGTTTCATCGGCAGGTAAATGGTTTCCGGCTCTTGGCTTGTTAACTGTAAAATCCTGGTGCGACCCTTCTGGATCAATTCTGCTATGTTTTCAATCTTTTGTTGAATTGTAGTTTTGGGCTGGATGCTAGTGAACAGCCATTCCAATATTTTCACCTTGTTCTCCCTCTCTTTATTTTTGCACTGCGTAAGTGCACCAAGGATTTGTTTTTCGCCGCTTAAAATTGTGAGGTCTACCGGAATGTCCGGGTCGCAACGATCAACCCAGCATTGTGCAATTTGTGTGCCAATTTTCTGAATAATCTGCTGTTGCAGCGGGGTTGGATGTACTGTCCGTGCTGGGTCGGTGCCTTGTAACAGTGGTCGCAAGGCATCAATGTCATCGTTTGAAATGCCAATAACTGGACGTAACCATTGAATATCGCCTAGAAGGCGTTGTGCATCATGTAATGTCTTCACATGTGTGTTGAGCTGTAATTTTTGTGGTCTCACATGCCCTTGTGTTATTTGCCATCCTAAGTATTTCCAAACAGGAGAACGCTGGATCTTCTCAGGGGCAATGGTTAGTCCATGTCTGCCTAATTGTTGTTGAAGCATATTCTCTTGTTCGCCAGTAAAAGCTGAGGCCTGAGCAAATAAAATGTCATCCATATAGTGGTAAATCACTGTTTCAGGCCATGCTGTACGAATGGGTTGTAATGCATTGGCTACAAACAGTTGGCACAGGGTGGGACTATTTTTCATTCCCTGTGGCAGAACAGTCCATTCGAATCTCAAGAAAGGGGCTTCTCTGTTAATTGTTGGTAGGGTAAAAGCAAATCGCGCAGTGTCCACTGGATGCAGTGGAATTGTAAAAAAGCAGTCTTTCAAATCAATGATTAACAGGTGCCATCCCTCAGGAAGCATGGCAGGGTTTGGCAATCCAGGTTGGAGGGCCCCCATTGCCTGCATTTGAGCATTAACTGCTCGCAGGTCATGTAACAGTCTATACTTGCCGGATTTTTTCTTGATGACA
This sequence comes from Lichenostomus cassidix, assembly GCF_008360975.1. NCBI lineage: Eukaryota > Metazoa > Chordata > Aves > Passeriformes > Meliphagidae > Lichenostomus > Lichenostomus cassidix. Next base: position 22,111,335 of record NC_139510.1, read on the forward strand.
AAAATGGGCGTGTTCCAAGGGCTCGTGGAAGGTCGCAGGTGTCCTTGTTGCAATTGTTCTTGCACTAACAACTGTGCTTGTATTAGACTTTCCCCTTTTAGCGGCCACTGCCCTATCCATACAGGCTTGTCTGTTGTCCATGTGAGCTGGATCGGGAAAGTCCATCTGACAGCGACCGCTGGGGAAAATGCTGATTGGTTAACACGAGTCCCAGTTGGTCTAGCACATCCCGGCCAATTAAGGCATTCACCTTTTTGGGTAAGGGCATAATAGTTACATGAACTGTTGCCACCCTGCCTTCGATTGCTACTTGAATTGGGTCAGAGCTCCGCTGTACTGAAACTGATCCCCCAACGCCTTCAATTCCACTCAAAGTATGGTGATGTGGCCATTCAGTTGGCCAACAAGCAGTAGACATTATCGTAATATCTGCACCTGTATCAAGTAATGCTGGCAGTGTTTGGGAGATTTCCCCCCGAGTCCAAGTAGTTTCCACAACTGGTCGTTCTGTTAATGGAACTGTTAACATTGCAAGTTCTCCTGTAGAGCCAAATCCACCGGCTCCACGATCCACGAGTGCCTCGTGTTGTTGCATCTGTGCAACCATTTGCGGGAGCGGGACGAGTTGAGCTAGTCTTGTATTTTTAGGAATATAAATGGGGGGAAACATAGTTTGCACCATAATGTGAATTTCACCTGTAAAGTCAGCATCAATTATCCCTGGTAAGACGAACAGTCCTTTTATGCTAGCAGATGAACGACCCACTAGGAGCGCGCCCACAGGTTCGTTGTTAATACAAAGCGGGCCTTGAATCCTAGTGGGAACTTTTACAGGGCGTAAATCGATGATTGTTACACCTACTGCTGTTGCCAGGTCCAGGCCGAGGCTTCCCTTGGTGGCAGGTCGGAGGATGCTTGCTGGTCGAAGGGATTGACGGCGGGCGAGCTCATCGGCGGAGATGTCGTTGTGTATGAAGGATGAGGTGGTGGGATAGTCGCGGGGGTGAGGGCTGGAGCTGCTATTTGTGTCGGGGCGCGGCGGCTGGACGCGCTCCTCTTCGCGTTTCCCGATCGCCGACAAGCTAGCGTGGCGTGGGTATCGCTGTTGCATTTCTTACACCAGACTGGATCTCTACATTGCTTCTTTGCGTGTCCTTCAAGCCCACAACGATAACACCTCGTACCTTTCCCTAACCTTTCCCCTCCTGCAGGCGAGCTAAGGGGTCGCAGTGGCCCTAAAGCAGCAAAGGCTTGAGACTGTGCTTGGGCTAATTTTTCTCCTAGCTTATCTCCCATAGCTGTCACTAACTCTGCTACAAATGCCTGGGTGCCTACCGGTACACGACTCATTCGTTCTAACATCATTTCCAGGGTAGCATTTACGGGCAGTGTGACAAGAATACTTTTCGTTTGCTGGTTACAATTTTCTGTCACACACTGGCGCAATAATGCTCCTGACATCCATGGTTCTACCCCAGCATTCAGTATTGCAGCTGAAACTTTATCAACAAAGCTAGCAAAAGACTCATCTCTGCCCTGTTTAATAGACATATAGGATGGTGTGGGGGGGGTAGTGTGCACTCTGAAAATAGCATCTCGTGCAGTTCGCATGGATTCTATTAAAATGTCTGGACCCAATTGTAATTGTTCAATAATTGTAGCCCACCGGCCTTGGCCCATTAATTGTTCTGGAATGACCCCTTGTAAGGGGTCATTTTCCCCCCGTGGCTGGCTCGCTGACTGATGGCACAGCTCTTGCCAGTGAGCCTGCCACAGCAGCTGTTGTGATTGGGTCATAATCATTTTAATAATATTTTTGATGTCTTCTGGGCACAATATATAATTTCCCCAAATATAATTCAACATTACTCTTGTTGGTTCACCATGCAAACCTGATTCAGTGGCTGTGCTACGCAACTGCGTGAGCAGCTTCCAATCGGTAGCAGCATGGGTCGCTTGCTGCCCACCCCCTTCTATCGGTTCAAAAAGTACAGGAAATGCTTGTTCGGCTCGACTTAGTAATGTTAGTGTTTCTGCAAGTGATATATTACCCTCTTGTACAGCTTTTTCTGCAACACCTTTCCAATTAACTCTGCGCTTGCCTGATAATCGAGAATCGCTCTGAAGAGCCTGTCTGACACAAATTTCAGCAGGCGGGGGAGGTGCGCTGGGCCACCCCTCAGAGCTTGGTATACTCACAGGATTTAAATCAAATGTAGTACAGTGTGTAGTTAAAGATTTCTGCGCTCCTAACACTTTGCACTTCCCCGGCGGGGGCAAGCTGGGTGGATCTGCGCCCACAGCAAGCGTGCCCGGGGCAGGACGCTCAATCTCTCTCACTCCTTTTCCCAATTCAAAGTGCTCCCCCCCGGCATCAGATCCCAACTTATCAGTAGCTACGGCAGCTATTTTCTTTTCTGCTTGAAACCGTTGTAAGCAATTAATGACTTCTTTCCACAGTCTCGCTAATTTATTACACGTTTTATCACCCTCTAGCAATCCATCAAACAAGATGTGTTCAACTTTTCGCCATTCGACCTCATCAAACAATAAATCAGGGTCAGCAAACAACCCTTTATCTTTCCCTGCAGTAACTAAAGCGTTTAAGTATTTTATAGCATCTCTGCTTACTCTGCGCTTTTCTAAAAAGCGTAATAATAAGTCTTGGGCTACCTCTGATTCCATTTTGGTCCAGCTGGTTTTCAGGGTCCTGGTCAACACCGTCTAAGCACTCGATCGAGGCTCGCAAGTTGCCAGAGTTGTGCAGTATACCGAGTATAGCCCTCACGGTAGGCAGGTAATCACCTGTGTCTTCCGACCTTTCCCAATTCGGGCAAAGACACGACACGCTGAGGCTGCACTCCTCTAGCACCTCTCCGTTCGCGCCGCTCTCAGAAGCCGGGTCGTAAAACTCCGTTGTCAGGGTCCGTAGTCATCGGGGTCACCATTTAACGAGATGCGGCGCGAGGGAAAACTCACAGCAGTCTCAATATGAGATATAAAGTAAGCTCCAACTTTATTTCGCTAAACGAGAGACTTATATACCGTTACAGAAGTTTCTATTCATAGATACACACGTACACCTGCAGCTGTTCTCACACACTCAGGAATCCTCTTGTTAACTCCCTTATTCTTTTCTCATAACACTCCTGACTCCTAATCTTTCTCATGGCATTCTTCCCGCAAAACATTCTCAGACAAACAACTACTGCAGCTTGTCGGAATTTTACTGAGGCCTGGGAACACTGAAGCCTTGCTCAGTTCTGCTCGGTTAGCATGAATTTTGCTGGAAAATTATATTTTCCAACAGTGATGCAAAAGCAGTGCTGCCCCAGGGGTGCTCACAGGTCTGCAAGTCCCCCCATGTGCTATACTTTGCCTGAGTTTCAATTAGTCTCTTCCTCTGCATGTTATATTTGAGTACACAAATTTGCTGTCACCTTCCATGATGTTTCCCTATAGCCTCTCTTTTTGCTTAACTTTGATTAGATGTCAATGTTTAGGCAGCCTTTGCAATAAAAAAGATATTAACAATAGACATCTGTTACTAGCACTGTTAGGTGAGATAATTTGGGGTACCAGTTAAGGTTTTTCTTCCTTTTTGTCCCTCAGCAGGCCCTAAGAGTCTTAGACTGTATAAAAACATTAACTCAGGATAATGGTCAAATTGTGACTGAAATGGCTGAAACAGAAGTTTGAAACCATCAACGGAGGAGAAAACTGGAGTGGATTTGTGAGGTTGGCAGACTTAGGAAAGGAGAGGAGAAGATGCAGGGGGGAGACCCAGACAAGAGCAGATGTGTAAAGGCCATGCTGTGTTTCACTGCTAAGTGGGTGCCTAGCAGCAGCAGCATATGCATGGACTGCTCCAGGACAATTGGCTTATGCTTTTGGAGTTGCATGCGGCCCTTGGACTCCTGGGGGGTGGTTCAGAGTGGGTGCTGAAGTGTGGTCTCTGGGGGGTGGTTCAGGGTGGGTGCTGAAGTGTGGTCTCTGGGAGGTGATTCAGGGGTGGTAGACAGATGGGACTTGCTGGCATTGGAGCAGTGGATTTGGCTGACTGTGCTACAAGAGAAAGTGCACACTATAGTATGTGGATGTGAGAATTACCAGAGCGTTTGTCCTGCAGAACTGCTGGGGAGCTGTATCGGTGCATGGGCATGCACCCAGGTGAGCTTGGTGGGACTGAGGGAGGCCTGGTAGAGACACTTGTAGGTATGTGTGGGCTGCAGGCCGCAAGCTACAAACAAGTTAAAATTCTGTGGTTTTCAGAGAGTTTGTGGAAGGATTAAGTACAGTTGCAATGCAAATACTTCTTGCTGGGTGTATAAAACTTTATATGCCCATTTTTTCCTTTTGGAGAGATAGCGAAACATTATTTAGGTTTCTTTTTTTACTGTATCACCTGTGTTTCCCTCTCAAATGAGATGGAATAAGGGGTTGCTTGTTTGTGCTATGGCTCCTTAAAGGAGGGTGATAGAGGAGCAGTCACATTGGACTCATGTTCTTTAGAAACTCCAGTACTTGGTACTCTTAGGGCAAAACACAGATGTGAACAATCAATGTGACATGCACCTTTGTGTCAGTGCATGGCTGCTCTGCTCTTCCAATTGCTTCTCGCTACCACTTGTAGGAAATAGGACAAAGTATGATAGACGGCATTTAAAAAATGCAATACACTAAATATGTGAGAAGAAAAATCCTTATTCCTACTGAAAGTTTTCTGGGTTTATTGTATTTTATGGGAGCTTTCTGGTTTTGGGTAATTCACTGAAGAAGTCATAGTGGTGCCTTAAAGACCCTAGAAAATAAAACAACACACTTTCGAGATAATATTAGTATAGGAGGTAATATAAAAGCTGGTCTTTATTGGAGGCCTCCTGGGGCAGATATGGAAAATGTCTACAAAAGCACCCCCCCCCCGGTGAATACAGTTTTAAAAGTTTAGCACATTAGCATATTTGACAAAAATCACCAATTAGAGACATAGGTGGTGAGGTAATTTTCCCCGGGTTCAACCCTCTCTAAATCCTCCCCCCTCAGATGGAAACTGAACTTTGTTTATGAAAATGTGTCCTGAAGAGCTGTTTTTCAGCCTTGGTTCCCAGAGAGAACCAAGATAGGATTGGGTCCTGGAATATGTTTTGACTTTCTGCCTAGGAAAAAGGTAGGGAAAAGTACTGGGAGAACTAGCTACTAATACAATAATAGGCTACAAATATATGTGTAAAGAATACAAAGAATATCTAAAAGAAAAAAAGGCAAAAATCATTACAGCATCAATAGCAACGGCACCTTAACTTCAGCTTAACAGTCTATGTTAATGATTGTTTTTAAAATTATGATTTGTATTAAATTGTAAGCAATTTAATTTTAGTTGAATTTCCAGCTGATTGAATACCCACAAGAAGTGGATATCAGAATTCAATTTCAAGGGACTTCCCTCCTGTGCTGGGATGTTTAATTTTGGATCAGCCTAGAAGGGAGACAAATAAGCCTTTGTGAAGTGCACCTCAGGAAATATTCCCACCCAAGGGAGACTCAGAAAAGAGTCCAAGTGGTATGGCTTTCACATGGCATTTTATTTACTTGCCACTCAGTTTTTTGTTAATTAAGTTTTTCACTTATACATTGACTGTCCCATTAGAGCCTCTGTTAATGGATCAAATCTGAGCCATTTTAGTGTGGCCAGGAATAATTTTCTATTTATCACTTTTTTTTTAACCCCCTTTTTTTTTTCTGCTTCTATCTGCATTTCTCATGATGCCTGAAACAGGCTACCTGAAACAGAGGCCAAAACAATTGGGTGTATAAAAAGCGGACAAATTTATTCAAGGCCTTCAAGGTACATTCGGGCAAGCAAAGTCCCCCTCAGGAACTACACCCAAAATGGACGCTCGGGTCACAAATTCTTTACCTTTTATAAGTTTTGTCTTATTAGCATATTGGTCCCTAATTCTCTAATCACACCTTCAGGTGATGATATTGACCGCCCCAGGCCCTGCTCCCTCCTTTCCACCATTGTTTACATATTTTTGGGCCCTAGGGTAACGAATATGTCCTTGAATCTCTGTCCAGAGAGCTTTGTTTTGGTTAAATGTGTTGGGAACAAAGGTTTTCAGCATTCTGGAAGAGCACAGAACTACACCAAGTTACAGACACATGAAGAGAAAAAACCCCCAAAATTATTAAGGCGTCATTCCCCCCTTTAGAGGGGCCTCTACCTTGTCAGGTCTCTATTTTAAATACCTACTAATAGTATGCATTTAACAGTAATATATCTTTAACAATAGCAAGTGTTTTACAGCAATAATGTTTTATACAGCTAGCTATCATGTGAAAATTATGATTACAACTACTATGAACAGTTTTTAATCCCAGGCCAGTTTGGTAAATATGACGTGAGGGTGTGGAAGAAATATTCAAAGCTTAGTACACTATATCTTTGAATGCTATCTGATGTAAAATTTGAGCTTTGGATGCACTTTGGACCCAAATCACGTGCAAATCCTGATTCCAACCCTGAGCCATGGTTACCAATCGTGTAGATAACAAGCACAGAAAGAACCTTTTAAATTGCATCATCCCTGTTTGCATTAGTCTCTATTTTCAGTTGTTTCAGGAGCAGAAGCCTTCTTAACTCGGGAGTAGTGAATCTAGGGTCCTTTGCCAGCGATTTGATAGCAGTAAGGGTAGTCAGCAGGACTTGGAATGGTCCTTTCCACTTGGCCTGTAAAGGATTACTGCCCCCCCCCTTAACATAGATCCAGTTTCCAGGTTGGAGGGGATGTGCCGGTGTGTCCAGTCCTATGGGCCTGGATAACATGATGTAATTCTGGAGTTTCTGCAAAGTGGAACTTAAAGCTGTTAGGTATTTCTGCAAATTAAGCTTTCCTTTCATATGAATTTTCCCGGGACATGCGGATCTCAATTAAATCTCAGAATCTTGTTAATTTTCCCGACTACTGTTTCAACAAAATGTGGTTCCTTATCTGATGACATTCCTAAAAGAACCCCAACCTTTGGAATTATATGATTGAGCAAAATTTCCTCTACTTCCCATGCTGTGTTAGAGTGACAGGGGTAAGTTTCAGACCACACACTAAAAGTGTCAATCCAAGACCAGTACATACTTGTGTCTTTTTTACATGGTAACTTGGCAGAATCTATTTGCTAATATTCTCCAGGAAAGTCCCCGGCTTCCATTTCTAACACAGCTCTTTTGCTCAGGTTGTTACTATAGCAGATTTCATATTTGCTTTTTATAAATAGCACAATATCAGTAATTTCTTTTTCTGTTATTACTTTCTTTAGATGTTCTAAAAGGTTTTTGTTCCTTTATGAGTGCTTTCATGTTCTCGCTGAGGTGGGACTACAATCTGTCCCTCTGGTGTAATAGTCATTCACTTTCTATGATTTCAGCTTCTGTGACAGAAAGCTGATGGGTTTTCTGATTACAATTTGGGGCGAACCTTGACAGACTAGTTTCCTTCTGTGGCATCACTATTAAGATGCTCTTTTCTGCTCTTTTTACTATTTTATCAGCAACATGATTCTCTAATTCGGGGGTTGTTTTCTCATCTTTGTTAACTTTGCAATGCATAAAGGCTGCTTCTCTAGACTCCCAAATACTCTGTAGCTGCAGATGCACCTGTTCAGTCGTGTGTTCAATTCCATTACTTTGAATAGTTACCAGTCCTCTCCTTTTCCAGATGGCTTCACTCAGTTCTAGATCTTTCATTGATGTAATCAGTTCAGCTCTTTGTGATGTTACATTTGATAGCAAGGGTTTTGTTTGGTTTACCTGGTCGGTAGTTGTGACTGAATAACCTGTCATGAAGCTGTTCTTGTCTGCGTGGGGCTCCCAGTCTGAGTCCCCTGGAGGCACGTCCCTCAGGTCTGGCTTGCTGGAATAGGCCTCTTCCACGGTCTGCAAACACTCACACTTAGAGATATTATCAGTTGGTGTTGAGAACAGAGACATACCAGGATTGGCAACAAACATTTTCAGAATAGCATTGCCCTGTTCTAATAACATGGCATGTGATACCTGTTGTCGGTGTTCACAGAACAGACTTACAGTGAGACAACTCTTAGATGCAGCACTTTTTGGCTGCCAGTTGAATGCAGCAATTCTTAACTCCTGCCTTCTCCAGTCCTACAGTTTCTTTGCCAGCTGACTTCTGGATATAGTCGGGCTGTTTTTTAAACCCTCAGATGAGACTGTTTTGATGAGCTGGCCCTTTTTATGTGTTTCAGGATTCTTCCATGTAATAGCAAAGAGTCCTTCCTTATTCACCGGGATGTAGGAGAAGGTATTTTTAGAATTTAATTCAGCAAACCATCCTAAACTATCTGGTTAATTCTTCTTTTTGCGAAATTTCCATAAATCTTTCTTAGGAAAATTTGGCAAATAGAGAAACTGATGAACTACCCTGTGTTTTCTCAATCTATACTTCAAGGGCTGGAAAAAAGGTCTTATTTTTCTTACCCCCGTGGCACTGACAGGTCTTACAGTACCTTGACTCAAACAAGGTGTTTGTTGAAGTAGGACCTTGTTTGCCCACGACCTGTTCCAAAGGGGCCTGGGAAATGGCTTTCCCTTCCTTGGACCCGGTGCTTCCCCGCTGGGCAGCAAGGAGGAGAGCGGCAGCCAGAGCAGCCCCACTCCCGCAGACCCGCGCGGCAGGCCAGGAAACACACACACACAGGGACACCCCCTGTGCGACTGCCTCGCCTGTGTTCGCTCCCCGCCGCCGCTCGTAGCTGCTTCCGGGTCACTCTGAAACAAAAGTCGTTGCTATGGAAACTGCGATTGCGCAGTGCCGACAATGATCCCGCCCCCACGGGTGTCATGAGCTTCTCCGAGCGGCTCAACCCCACCCCTCCCCCCGCCCACTGCGGCAGCAGAAGCGGCAGTGCCCAGGGCAATGACTTCGCTGCCCTCGGGTCCCGCTTCCCTGGCCCCCATTTGGGCCGGAGCCAGCGGGCAAACCGGCCGCCCCGCCCCCCCTCCGCGCCCAGCAGCGGTGGCAGACAGGCCGGACCATAGCTACACAGCGGTGGCGGTGAGGGAGGGGCCCATCATGACTGGCAGCGCTACTCTCACGCAAGGTATTAGCAAATCCATTTCTACTTCCTCTCTTTCCCTAGGACTAAATGGGGTTTCCTTCTTCTCATCTTCATCACGTGAGAAGACACACCCCATTATCTACACTTACAAACAGGAAAAGATCACAGAAGTACCACACATAGAGGACTTAAATCTACGTTCAAGGTTGCAGTGCAGGACTTAATTACAATGAGCCACCGCTGGCCTGAGGCCAAACTTTGCCACTGCAGTACTAACCCTAGCCTTCTTTCAGAAGGACGTCTCCTTCTACACAAAACAAATTGTAAGAGATCTCCTTACCGCAAAGCACCACTTTTATACGCCTACTCATGTGCTTCTTTGTTGGGTCCTTGGTCTCCCATGCCTTCCAGGCCGCCACTGCCCCCAAAGGTGCCGGCAGAGGGGAATGATGGTTAGGTGTTGCACTGGGCACAGAGAGGTTTGCAGAGACCTTCCTGTTCCGGAAGAGTCGCCAGAAAACTAAATGATGCCTTAATAATTTCTAGTTTTTTACTGTTATAAATGAAATCACAGAGTTGGCTTTCGTAAAGAGTTATGAAGTTTTTGTTATGGTTATTTGTTTATATGTTATGTCTAATTTTTAAGTGTTATGGTTAAGACAGAAGAGGGCGGGGCAAGCAGCCAATCCATCAGAAGACAACGAGCCAATCGGAGCACCTGAAGGAGGCGGGGTTAGGGGTTATAAAAACTGCCTCCCCTGGCCCAAGGGTGTGCCTCTGGCTACCCTACATCGGTGGCTAAGCACCCAGCGCTGCACTTCGCTTCGTGTAACGGCAGACAGCCACCCTAAGCCTTGTATCGTTATTTATACTCTGAAAAAGAGTGAATAAACTCTTTCAAAAGTTTAAGTAGTGAGGCAACGTTTCTCACATTTACTCTTCATGTATCTGTAACTTGATGTAGTTCTGTATTTCTTGTGAAAAACGAGGTCCACTCTCCTGTTAAGATTAAAAAGGTTTAGTAAAAGACAATAGGGGACAGATAAAAGCAAAAGGTCAGCGCTGGGTGCTTTGGCATTCAGCCAAAAAAGCACACCTGGTATTGATAGAGACACCCTTTACCTACTCTTCAGCCTAATGCATATTCATAAATAGTTATACATATTCATATTTCTCTCCAAACTATTTTGCATGTTCTGGGAACTGATCCGCCTCCTCGGAGCATGCGCAGTCGTCTTTCATTGATTCTGTTATCACTCCCAGATTGTGGTTTCTGCAGGCGACAGGTGCTGATAGTTGGAGTGTCAGAGGCAGGGTCCGTTCGTGGGATGTTATCCAGTTCAAGCATTCTAATAAAACTATAACAGCTATTTTACTACTAATAAACTCAGCTAATACTAGAAGGAAAGACTTTATCGTTACACAGCAATTTTTCACAGCCAGGCTACCTCTATAAGAAAAGAATTAAAATAATACACATAGTATCCATTGTAATATTTGAGAAAAGCCAACATTATGATATGTATTTATCACATTCTTATAAAGTGCTAAAAACTTCTGTTCCCAGCTCCTTTAGCCAAAACAAATCCCTCTGAATAGAGATCCAAGGACACATTCATTGCCCTAGGGCCCAAAAATATGTAAACAACTGTGAGTTGGGGGGAAGTGGGCCTGGGGTGGTTAACATCATCGCCTAATGGAGTGATTGGAGAATTTGGGGCCAATATGCTAATAGGACAGAACTTGTAAACGGTGAAGGGCTCATGACCCAGTGTCCGTTTTGGGGATAGTCCCTCGAGGGGGACTTTGCTTGCCTGAATGGACCTTGATGGCCTTGAATAAATTTGTCCGGTTTTCATACTCCTAATTTGTCTTGGCCTCGGATTCAAGGAGCCTGTTTTAGGCCTCATCTCTGGTCAGAGAGACTGTGCTGTGTAGCCAGCCGAATCGCCTGCCAGGAAGGAAGGAAGGGAGGAAGGGAAGGGAAGGGAAGGGAAGGGAAGGGAAGGGAAGGGAAGGGAAGGGAAGGGAAGGGAAGGGAAGGGAAGGGAAGGGAAGGGAAGGGAAGGGAAGGGAAGGGAAGGGAAGGGAAGGAAAGGAAAGGAAAGGAAAGGAAAGGAAAGGAAAGGAAAGGAAAGGAAAGGAAAGGAAAGGAAAGGAAAGTCTTGGGCTGCCTCTCACCCATCCCCATCGCGATACTCCCGGAGCCAGCAGGGAGAGGGGGGAGGGGGAGGGCACGGTGATCACACTGGACACACAACAAAAAACCAAAAATGGTATGAGATTTAAAAAGAAAGCAAAACAAAACATCCCCAAGACAAGGGATTAAAATAACTTTTGGAAAAATTTTCCATCTGTTAATTCATCATTTGTGTTTCCTTTCTAGGCCGAATTCACCAAGCTATGGTAACATCCCTAAATGAAGATAATGAAAGTGTAACTGTTGAATGGATTGAAAATGGAGATACTAAAGGCAAAGAGGTAAACCTAATTATTTTAGAACTTTTCTCTTTTAAAAATGGGTCATCTGCATAAATTATGCTTTGGAATTTGCACTGGAAACAGAGAAAATATAAATCTTAATTTACTTAATGATTTTTTGTTACAGACAGTTTTGAATGGGAGTTATTAGGCAAATGCTGGTTTCTGTTGTTATAAATTTGACTTCCTGAGCTCTTTGTTATAGCTTTTATACAGTGCTTTTCATCTTTTGATTTTGAAACAGATTATACAGGCCAACCTTGTTGCCCCATTTTGCAAGTAGAAAAATCAAATTTTCAAAAGGGAGAATGACTTGCAGTTCAGACAGGAAACCAGTGGGAGGTGGATTAGAAATATTTTCCTGTTTGCATTATTGAGGTGATTTAGGAAAGAGACAAAACTTCACAACCGATATAATTTTAAGTTGTAAAGCCGGTATGTTTATTGCAGCGCCGGGCATGTGGGAGGTAGCCCTCCAAAGACACGCACGCCGTCAGTCCCGTATAGCTCAGTATATATGTGGTTACATGTTACAAATTCAGAGTGTTTCCCAGTATGCTTATACATATGCATAACCTATCCCCACTTTGTATTATAATGAGTTCAAAAGTAATTTTTATATCCTTGCGCCTGTGTAGTTCTGTTTTATGGAGGAGTCTTTGCAGAAGGTCTTTTTCACTGACCTTCTTTCCATCCAAAGGCCAGAACAACAAATTTGATTTTTTTTGCCAGCGTGGAAGTTCCAGAGTATCACAGTCCTTGTTTGGCAAACACAATGAATGCTAAGTCAGTAGATATATTGTGTGGTGAGCAGTTTCTGACAAGTTATCTCTTAACTTCTGATTCCCTTGTATCAGAGGGATTGAACTGCTGGTTTGTTTGTTTGTTTGTTTTAGGCAATAATTTTCCAGCCCTGCTTTCTTTAAGAAATTGTGTCTGCCTCAGGTATGCTTTGCTGTCCCCTCTTCCTGTAAATTTTGGACCATGTTAGCCAGTTTCAGCTGAGATTTGGAGAAGCAGCTCAGAAATAATTGCACTTCACCAGTTTTGTCAAAACATGGGAAAAAGGAAAAATAAGGTTGTGAAAATGTCCTGGTGATCTCATCAGCTGAACTCATCCTGCTAGACACAGAATCCCTAGAGTAGTGAGGTCTTTGAAAGGTCCAGCCAGAGGAAATCAGGTGAAATCAGGAGGGGCATCAATAAAACTTTCACACTAGACTTCCAGAGGGCAGATTTTGGCCTATTCAGGCAACTTATTCGGAAAGTACCTTGGGAAGCAGCCCTTAAAAACAAAGGAGTTCAGGAAGGGTGGGCGTGCTTCAAAACAGAGTTCTTGAGGGCACAGGAACAGGCTGTTCCCATGTGCCAAAAGATGAGTCGATGAGGTAAATGTCCAGCCTGGATGGGCAAGGAGCTTATGAAGGAACTAAGGAATAAAAAGAGGATGTATCATCTTTGGAAGCAGGGTCAGGTATCTCAGGAAATATTTAAGGGGGTCATTAGGACATGTAGGAAAAAAATTAGAGAGGCCAAAGCTCAGTTAGAATTTAATCTGGCAACTTTTGTGAAGGATAATAAAAAATGTTTTTACAAATATGCTAATGGCAAAAGGAAGGGTAAGAACCATCTCGGTTCTCTACTGGATGTGGGAGGGAATTTAGTGACTGCAGATGGGAAGAAGGCAGAGGTATTTAATGCCTTCTTTGCCTCGGTCTTTATCAAAAAGACAGTTTGTCCTCAGGACAACTGTCCTCCCGCACCGGTAGATGGTGTCAGGGAGCAGGATGGTCCCCCTGTTATCCAGGAGGAAGCAGTAAGAGAACCGCTGAGCCGCTTGGATGTTCATAAATCTATGGGACCAGATGGGATCCATCCCCAGGTGATGAGGGAGCTGGCAGATGAGCTTGCGAAGCCGCCCTCCATCATTTACCAACAATTCTGGCTCACTGGTGAGGTTCCAGATGACTGGAAGCTGGCCAACGTGATACCCATTTCCAAGAAGGGTAGGAAGGAGGATCCTGGAAATGATAGGCCAGTTAGTCTAACCTCAGTACCTGGAAAGGTCATGGAACAGTTTATTTTGAGTGCCATCACACAACATTTACAGGATGGCCAGGGGATTAGACCCAGCTGGCATGGGTTTAGGAGGGGTAGGATGTGTTTGACCAACCTGATCTCTTTTATGACCAGGTGACCTGCCTGGTGGATGCAGGAAAGGCTGTGGATGTTGTCTATTTGGACTTCCGCAAGGCCTTTGACACTGTTTCCCACAGTAAACTCCTGGAAAAGCTGGCAGCTCACAGCTTGGACAGGTGCACTCTTCGCTGGGTCAAGAACTGGCTGGATGGCCAGGCCCAGAGAGTGGTGGTGAATGGTGCTGCATCCAGTTGGCGGCCAGTCACTAGTGGTGTCCCTCAGGGATCAGTGCTGGGGCCGGTTTTATTTAATATTTTTATTGATGACATGGATGAGGGTATTGAATCTATGATTAGTAAATTTGCAGACGACACCAAGCTGGGAGTGTATGTCTATCTGTTGGAGGGTAGGAGGTCTCTGCAAAGAGACCTAGAATGACTGGATAGATGGGCAGAGTCCAATAAGATTAAGTTCAATAAGTCTAAGTGCCGAGTCCTGCACTTTGGCCAAAACAACCCCCTGCAATGCTACAGGCTGGGGACAGTGTGGCTGGACAGTGCCCAGGCAGAAAGGGACCTGGGGGTACTGGTTGACAGCCGACTGAATATGAGCCAGCAGTGTGCCTTGGCGGCCAAGAAGACCAACAGCATCCTGGCTTGTATTAGAAATAGTGTGGCCAGCAGGACCAGGGAAGTCATTCTTCCCTTGTACTTGGCACTGGTGAGGCCACACCTCGAGTACTGTGTCCAGTTCTGGGCTCCTCAGTTCAGGAAGGACATTGAGACACTTGAACTTGTCCAAAGGAGGGTGACAAAGCTGGTGAAGGGCTTTGAACACACACCCTATGAGGAATGACTGAGGGAACTGGGGTTGTTTAGCCTGGAGAAAAGGAGACTCAGGGGAGACCTTATCACTCTCTACAACTACTTGAAGGGTGGTTGTAGTCAGGTGGGGGTTGGTCTCTTTCCAGGCAGCAACTGACACAACAAGAGGACACAGTCTCAAGCTGCATCAAGGGAAATTTAGGTTAGATATTAGGAAAAGGTTTTTTACTGAAAGAGTAATAAAGTTTTGGAATTGTCTGCCCAGGGAGGTGGTGGAGTCACCATCCCTGGATGTGTTTAAAAAAAGATTGGACGTGTCACTCAGTGCCATAGTTTAGTTGGGGTGGTGTTAGGGCATGGGTTGGACTCAGTGATCTTGGAAGTCTCTTCCAACCTGGTGATTCTGTGTGTTTCTGTGTGTGAAATAGCAGTCTATAGAGACCAAAGCTATTTAAGATTTTTAGGAAACAGAGTTTCAATAGATCTGAAGCCAGTTATTTTTAAGTTCCTGTCCTTTTCCACCTTACATTTTGCAGCTTTTTGAATGAGGAACACTTACAAGGAAAAAAATAGCATCATAAATTTGATGTGGCTTCAGTTCTGCTATTATTTCTTGGGTGGTTGTAGTTCATCTGTTTCTTTTGCACTTTCTGGGAAATTTCAAATAATTGAGATCTCTTTCCTTTTATGTTACAAAATGTCTTTCATATTCTGCAGTGACTGACAAATTACCACAGTAATACTAGCTACTTCTGTTTTAATGTAATCACTTTACAGAATTATGAATACTTACTGGTGTTGCATCCCACTCCTAAGAGGAAGAGGGAGCACCCAAGATTCATAGATGCCTGTGGGTGAAAAGGAACAGCAAAAGTTAGAAGGGTCCAAAAGAGCTTATAAAGTTTTATTATCAAATCATACACTTGGTGTGGAAATTGGTATACATTTTGCCCTTATTTTCTAGTAGTAAGAGAAATAAAAGAAGGAATAGAGAGAGAGTGAAAGAGAGATCAGGTAGGAGAGGAAAGGACATCACCAGTCCTGGTTCCAGAGCCGATCCAGCTGATGGGGTGTTCAAGGTCCTGGAGGCACCACCCAGGCTTTGTGAGGGTACCTTTTTATAGATAAGTTTTCCCCGCCTTGGGATTAGGTTTCTTGCTCTCTATGTCAATGAAGTAACACGCACAGTCTGCTCTTCCAAGCCTTTCTGGAAATGGGTCAGGGGGCTTTGAGGGTCTTTGCTGGTCTCAATCATCCTTTATTGGATTGATCTTCTGTCCACACTTCATGCCCATTTCTTGACCCCACTTCTGTGCCTGCACTGTCCTTTATGTTGTGAAGTCACCGTGGACCAAAACAGGGAAGTGGGCCCCAGAAAAGTGCTGTCCTACCTTTGTATGGCCCTTCTCTCCTGCCACATCCTGTTCTAACTTGCCCACTTTCACAACTATCAGTGTTTGAGATATAGCAGTGCATTAACTCCTTGTTGTCCAGGCTTCTATAATTGGTTATTTTTAATGTTTCTCTGTGGTAGTGCATGATACCACCTCAGGAACTGCTGGGGAGCCAAGTGGTTCCAGTACAGCAGGGCTTCACTGGTGGGAAACATCCTAGTCCGAGTAACATGATAAGTCCCTCCCCAAATTATGTAAATCCCCCTGGCTGTAACCTAACCCCTGACTCCATCCCTCCCTTCTCCCATTGGTTGTGGTGTTCCCCCTGCCTCCTCTCCCCTGATCCCAGGTGATCCCTATATCTAGGGACACGTGGGGTTATTCGTTCTCTTTCACCCTGGAACCCTCTGGAATAAACTTCTGGAATATCCGGCTGATTGAGCCTCTGGATTCTTTGTCTCTGGTAACGCATGAGCTATCTGGCTCTCTGGGTGAGTGAGAATCTGTGCCTTACACCGGCACGGGTGTGAGAAGGGTCTTTCTGTACAGCACCAGAGCAGTGCTGGCTGGAGTGATCTCTCGACAGCCTTAGAGACACTTTCGGTAAACGCAGAGGCCTGATTTCCACCCCTCCTCCCCCTCTGCGTTATTTCTCTTTTTTCAGAAAAGATGTGTTTTCGACTTACATGAAGAACAAAGCTTACACTATTTTTAGTGTAAATAAAATAAGATTATTCAGGTTATAGAATTAACAAATTTTGGGGTAAAACCACTAAATATATTTATTGTTTATTCTCAAAAATATCAGGAGAAATGGAAAGGGTGAATATTGTTCTAAGAATCATAAATGTATTTTATATTCTTTTACACAGATTGACTTGGAGAGCATATTTTCACTTAACCCAAATATTGCACCTGATGAAGATATTGAACCTAGTCCAGAGACACCACCACCTACTTCAGCAGCTAAAGTAAACAAAATCATGAAGGTTGGTAATACCTATGCAACATGTTCCTATTAAACTTTCAGTACTCCTATACATGTTGTTATGCTTGCATTTTTAAATCTAACTTTTGTGTCTGTGGAGTTACTTGATAACTGTGTTCCTTTCTTTTTCCTATGGTGAATCGGTGTTTCCAACAATTTTCTAAGAACAGGTTTGGCAGAGAGGGAGTTGGGGACTAATATTTATATAACTAAATATATCTCAAGGAAAAATATAGAAAATGTTTTGGAGGTTGTTTTGAAACTATGCATAGTTCAAGTAGTCTTCACTCTGGGCTCTTATGGGAAAGATTTGGCAGCAAACACCTCTTTGTATTGCTGGTCATGTTATTTTTATTCACTGGAAAGAAGCAGAGGTAGGGCTGCAGTTTACGTTTTTAATAATAAGGTGATCAAATAACAGAGATTTCTTTCTTTTACAGAGTCGACGAACCATGGCACCTATTAAGAATGACACTCCTGCCAGAGATAACAGAGGTAAATGCTATCTCTTTTCCTTTCAAGGAAGTAAAAAAATATGGGAACATTTTAATCTCCTGCTCATATAACATTTCTTGATAGTTCTGCATTTCTAATTCTAACCCTATGGGTTATTTCTCACTTTATGGTTAATAGTGAAAAATCTACAAAAATGCTCAAATATCACAGGAGGATAGTGAAATGTTTGTATTGGATGAATATAGATGCATCTAATAACAGGAAAAAGAATAGTTATTTCTTATTGTTTTAATTTTCTCTCCTGCATTTAAGTTAGCTCGTACAGATGATGGGGAGGATTCTTTTTCCAAAAATTAATCTACTGTCATTAACTCAGGCTAAATTCCATTCCATCTGTTTAAACTTGAAAAACAAGTAGTCTTGCACATAATTTTAAGTGTTCAGACTTCTGGTGGATGATTTGGATCACTTTCTGCCATTTGCCTCTGGGGGTGTTAAATCAGAAAACTCATGAAAAGGGGATTTTTTTTCAAACCAGTATGGTTTAAATTTGAGATATCTTCTTGATGGGCTTTCCTCACATCCATATATGTCATCATTTGTAGTAAATGGTCTGTTTTGTATGGAATAACCCCGTAACTTGTATTTTAATAGGTCCTGTGCATCTTACTATTCACAGTTGGCCTAAGTATTTGTTCTTTGTTGGCCTTATAATTAAACTTTTCTCAGCACACTGTCTTTAGTGTAGTTAATTCATGCTATAAGCTAGATCTCCTATCGTATTTGGGATGATCTGGAGATTTGTTTTGTCTATACCATTTGATACGTGTTTCCATAGTTTTCTCCATGTTGCACAGTGTGCTGGTCTTCATTTGGAATGTCATCTCTAGGCTACTAATCAAAAGTGTTACCTTCACTTTTGTACTCTTCTGGCAGATCTTATTAGGAACATGTACAGGAAAATGGCCATCTGAAGCAGAGGTGCTTGAAGCAACTCTGAAAAACAACTTAAAACATCCAGCTCTACCAAAGAGGCTTGCATGCATGTCACTCTCACTGCATTCACTGAGAACAGACATCATTCTGCATCTTCAGAAATTAGAGTCCATTATCACATATCATAGAATCAATGTTTAGCTTTTCCAGAAGAGTGTCAAAAAGGCTTGTTTATTCCACTTATAGATTGAGCTGCACCTAGCTGCCTTTCATTTCTATCACTCTACTCATCCACAAATTGTAGGTTCAATGGGGTGGGACCGTTTTGTAACATCTAGAGAATGTGAAACAGTGAGTCCTTTTTTACTGGGTTTTTGCGTATAACTACAATATAAATAAAATTTCAACACTTTAAACTTCAAAACTGCATATCTCCAAGTACATATTAATTTTACACACATAAGTTCTATTAATTATGTAGAGTGCACATGCAGCATTGATACTTATTAACTATGTTGTGTTGGTGTATAACACTAGGATAAAAGAAGCTGCATACTGAATGTCTTTACTAATAGACTTTCTACATGTACAGCTCCCCACTCCCTCCCCTCAATAAATTGTTGTGTCTTAAAACTGGCCTCTTTTTATCTTGTCATAAAGCATTTCAGAATTGGATAGAAATGTTACTTTTCCATATCTAGATGAGCTTTGTGCTTTTCATTTGCAGTAGTTGGTTCTGCACGCACACGGCCTACTCAGCTTCCTGAACAGTCTTCCTCCTCACAACAGAATGGTAGTGTTTCAGATATATCTCCAGTTCAAGCTGCAAAAAAGGAATTTGGACCTCCTTGTATGTACACCGTGTATCAAGGATTCATTCATTCTGGGAATTACATGTACATTTTTTTCAATTATGTTGTTGTCCATAAATGACAAATATTCTATATATGCAGTTGCCTGCAGGCTTCCTCAAGAAGCATTTTTAGAGTGCTGTAGCTAAACAAATGTTCACTTTTGTCATAGTTGTCCTTTCTGTCGAATTTTTTTACTTTATCTCTTTTTAACTATGGCAGTGGGGCTTTGTTTCATTTACCTGGGCTTTCTTTTAATTCACACCAAGAGATCACATGTATCCAAATATCATCACATGTACAAATATTTTTTGAGGGTCATTGTTATATTTTCGGTTCTGTAATGATTGTCCTATTAGTATGACTTTTCTGCATTCATTTATTATATACATTTTAGAAATTAAATTGCTGTAATTATTTTGTACTAATACTGATATGCTTGAAAAGATACTTGATATAAATAAATGCATTTTAATTATTCATAAATTAATATAATTGAAATGTTATAGTGTAAATACTAAATTCATGCAACATTAAAAACATTTTAAAATTATATCACTTTCTTTAAGCACGTAGAAAATCTAATTGTGTAAAAGAGGTTGAAAAACTGCAAGAGAAACGTGAAAGAAGAAGGTTACAGCAGCAGGAACTTAGAGAAAAAAGAGCTCAGGTTAGTATTTTTAGCTCAGATGGAAATGTATATCAGGAAAAGAAGTTGTTTGCAAAATTATGTGCTATTTTTCAGTCTGCAACAATTTTTATGAACTGTTATAATCTTGAAATTAAATGCTTTCATCCTGTATGTGGTTTTGATAAATATTTTGGTACATGGTTGCATTGCTTTGATAACTATTTCTTTAGTCAGTTTTCCCTCTCTTTTCTTTCCTACAGAAATAATTGCTTACAATTGCTTAGCATTCTGTGTGTTTGTCCCGGGTTAATGATAAGACTCTCTCTCCTCCGAGAGCGAAGGGCCCCGACACCCCCTCCCCCACCCCCAACAGAACCTCTTAGATGGAAGTGAAGAAAAAACTATTTATTTGACAAAACCACGCAGAGTGCCCTGCAAGGCACAGGGGAAGGGGAAAACCAAGGTGAAAAGGAGTTATTCAACCTGATTAAAAAGTCCTTTTCTCAGACGCAGCCCCTCTCCTCCTCGCCCCCCACCCGGGGCCGGGTGGAGCGCCCTGGAGAGCTCTGCTGTCCTCTGGCCCTCCTGGGTCTCCGGGTGGCAAAGCAGATCGAAGAGAAGGGGTCCAAACGAGGAAAAAGAAGAAGAATGGAAAAAACGGGAACAGAGCTCACTCCGACCCCCGTCCAGCACGCAGTCTCTGCCGGGCCACGAATCTTCCCCCGGAGCAAGGCTTGGAGAAAATGTTTTCAAAACAACCCGCGTTTCTCTCTGCGGCTGGGTGCAGTTAAAGAGACAGGACCACACATTTTTACACATTTTTTTCTTTCTTGGGCATATAAGCCAACAATAGGGGATAAAGGATTATCATATCATCAATCCAAGACAGTGTTATTTAAAAATGAAGTCCTGATGACAGCTATTGCTTAAGGAAAATATATTGATGAAAATAATCAAATATTTGGTACTTAGATAGGGCTGTTCTTCTACAGGAGGTATTAATAGAATCATAGAATGGTTAAGGTTGGAAAAGGCCTCTAAGATCACCAAGTCTAACCATCTACCTAGCACCACTGTATTCACCACTAAACTATGCCCCCAAGTGCCACATCCACATGTTTTTTGAACACTTCCAGGGATGGTGATACTAACACTTCCCTGGGCAGCATATTTGTCACGAGTGGAAACTGAGGGTATATGGATTTTACCAGTTGCCTAGGCCTATGACAACTAGTGACCAAACCTATTCAGAGTGACCAGCACCCCAAAACCTAGTCTCACTCGTAAGTTCTTATAAAGACAGCCGATTTATGTCTAATGTAAAATAGATTATGGTTTATTAGACACAGGTGAGAACGGAACAAAGAACTAGACAAATTTTACTACACAAAAACATGAAAAGCTATTCATAGCTAAAACAAACATATATATATATGTGCCCAAAATAGGGAGATTAAAACAATACAGCGCTAAAAATGAAAAAGGTACCTATTAATATTATTGTAGCTAGCAAAGAAGAATACAATTCAGGAAACTGAATGCTTCTTACCAAATCCAATTTTTGGGGTTGGGGATGCACCAGATCCGCTCTCAATCCCACGGGAAGTAACCGCACAGCTCGCGTCCAAGCTGAGGGGAGAAACTTTTCTCACGCTCCAGTATCCATGTAGAAAAGCTTCTGATTTTACTGAGTTTTTCGTGGTGTTTTATAGGGAAAAGAGTGTGTATTTTGCGGTCACTTGAAAATTACTCACATTCTCTCAGTGTCTCGCTCTGAGTTCCAGACGCCAGCATTGATAGTCAGGATTAAGCCATTGACTTAATCTGAGCCATCGATCTCGGCTAGCAATCAGGGAGAGAGAGAAGGGGGGGGGTGTCTGTCCTGCCACAATCCACCCCTGTGACCCAAAGACACAACTCTTGCGTCATGAAGTGACAGTGCAGGTGTCTCTTGCCTTCATGCTATAAAACGCACCCACGCCTTTTTAATTTATGTATTATTGTTGAATTTTTGGTATACATTGCGTTTCCAAAATTGTATTATTCTCTAATGGAAATTTGACTATGTTAATAGGAAGCATTTGTTGTTGCTTCAATTTATGGGCTCATGTAGTAGATTATGTAGCAAAATATAGTAACAACTAAGGGATTAGTAAATATGACATTAGGGTTATTAGAGAAACTAAAACAACAAAATTTAAATAGTGATTAACATTTTCTTTGAGAGTTGTCATTCCCTCTGTTGGCCTGTAGTTGGAAATAGGTCGCTATTTTCACTGCTGTCACATGGGGGCAGTGTAGGGACGGTTTTATGAGTTTTCAGTGGCCAAACGGGGTCTTGCCCTTAGCGAAATCAGCTTTGTTAGTTTTAAAATGTGGGAAATACCCATCGAGAGCTGATTCTATGCTGGTGCCCATTAGAATCAGTAGCTATTTAGGCCATGGGCCCTCGAGCATTTGTTAGCATCATTGGTTTACATATACTTTCTTTGCTTTTACTTTACTGTTAGCAACACAGCTCTTAACTCTCTCACTTATGCACTTTCTAAAACTTTCGTTTATATTTAATATTCAGAGTCACTGCTCTGCACTTTATACACAACACCAATACGTTTGGCTGAAGCATTAGTAAACTATACACTTTTAAGTTTAGAAGTTAGGGTAAGCCAGGACTATTTGTTTGCAAGATTTTACTGGGTCTGGCTTTGTTTGGAAAAAACTTAAACATAATTGTTAGATGTTTTAGAGATTTTACTCTAAATTATTTTTAATTTTGATATATAAGGTGATGTAGTTAGTTGCATTAATTTAATTTTTACTCAATTATTTATTAAATTTATCATCTCACAAACTTATTGAGTTTGTTAGAACTGAAGTTTGTAGAAACAACAATTTAGATCTTTTAGTAAAACTAAATTTTCTTTCTTTATGTGTTAATGTTTGCTCACAATATATGTGGCACCAATTTAAAATTGTTAATTAATCAATTATATACTTTTCTGGTTTTCTTCTTAGATTAGATACCTTTTAATTACTTATTAGTATAATTTTTTAGTTTAAAACTAAACAACTCTGATTTTAAGAGTTTAAAATACATGTTGCAGTGGGTTTTTTTCTTTTACTTACTTTTTCTTGTAATGTAGAGAGAGAGATATCTCTGCTTTTAGTATGCAAATGAAGTTAGCTTGGAGTGAGGGACAGGAAAACTGGTTTTGCAGCTTTTTCTTCTACTAAGAAGTGGCTTCTAATTGCCCTTTGTCTTATCAATGGCTCATTTGCATTTTAAAACTTAGCTTTGGCTGTTCCCGGAATAGCCCTTGTGGGGGAAGCATCTTAGTTGCTTCACTTTTAAACCAAACAGGTAAAGTAAAAAGAAATTATGTTTCCCTTTGCAACTGCTAAAATCTAGCACAAAAAGGGCACAGGAGTTTTTAAGGGGATGTCAGTGGTATTTTCTTTCTCTTTGAAACGGAGGAGTTTGTTTCCTCGCTTCCTCTCCACACACTGTTTGTGCTAAAGAGATTTTCTTCTTGAGTGTTTATAACCTTGAGGCAGTCGGTTGAACGTATATTGTACTCCATCCCACGTGAATGCAAACTTAGGTTTGTCTTCCTCACGAATTGGTACCATGAAAAACATGTCTTTTATATCTAGCACAGCCATCCACTCGTGAGCAGAAGCCTGCAGTGTGGAAGTTAAGTTTGCAATGTTGGGAACAGCTGCGGCTAGGGGTCCCGTATTAGAATTTAACCTTCGATAATCAACAGTTAATCTCCAGTTCCCATCTGGCTTTTTTACTGGTCAGACAGGGGAATTAAAAGGAGAATGTGTTCTGTATATGATATTTCTTTGTTCTAAGTTTGTGATTACCGCATCTATTCCCTTTTTGGCTGCTAGAGGTATGGGATATTGTTTGACATTAGTTACAGCAGACACAGGTAATATTGGAGCTATTTTTAGAAGTTTTATTTTTCTATTTTTTCTAAAAAGGTTACTGCGTGAGGTTTCTGCAGAACCAAAAGACCAGATAGTACCGTCTTGTAATTGCCACTTTTTTCCTTGAAGGATATCATATCCTAAAATGCTCTCTTCATGATCAGCAATAGCAAAAATATGGGCTGTCATTCTTTTTTCTCCAGGTAACCACAACCGGATTTTTGCTAAGTGAGCTGTGGTACTGTCTCCATTAAAACCAGTTAAAAGTATCTGTTTCCTCTTTTTAAAACTTAAGTTTAGTTTTTCAGCGTCTGCTAGAGAGATTAAGGAGATTTGGGCTTCAGTATCAATAAGGAATTTCAGAGGCTGCCTCTTTGGCCCTACGGCCAAATACAAATGTGGGCTAGATTCTTTAGGTGTGTCTGAGCGCTGGCTCGGCTGCCCTGACGGTCCAGCGCTTGTCAGTTTTTTTGAGGTGCAAATGGGTTGGGTGTAGGTGCAGTTTCTGCTTCTTGTGTGATGTTTGAATTGCTAAGTGGTGGTGATTTCATCTGTTCTGTGAATTGGATCAAGCTTGCAATGGAGCTATTTGGCTTCCCTCTGATTAAATCTTTTGGAATACCCAGGGAGAGGGCTTTTCTCCATAACTCGTTTCTTTTTCCTTTATTAGAGTCTGATTGATAATAATTCCTTTTCTCGGAGGGGTTATGTTTTACTACTTTCACCCGCCGTTCAGGAATTCTTTTGGGTTCGATTACTGACTCTAAATTCCACCCAATTTCTTTTGCATGGGAGGTTACATGGTGTGAGAGATCTGCCCATGTAGGTATAGGTCTCTGCGGTGCGTGTGGGTTTTGTCTGTTGAATGTTATATTGTTTTTTATTTCATCTCGTTTTTGTACCAAGTGATTTTTTATGTCTGATGGGGCTCCCCGTATTAAGGGGAGCATCCTTTCAGGATCTACCTCCGCAGAGATTGGGATGTTTCTGCCCCCTCTTTCATGAATCGCTTGGATACAAGCAGCTTTAGCAATTGCAACTGTAACCTCGTCTGGAGTATGAATAGGGAGTACAGTTGGTTCTCCCCTGTCCATTTGGTTTGTTCCTCCTGCCCAGTAAGCCACTCTGCTAGTGATGGAGTGTGGTTCGTCAGGAGGTTGTGGTCCAAGGTGTAAAAATACTCCTGGACCCCAGAATCCGTAACTCTCTGAGCCATCTAATAATACATTATCTCCTCCTGTGAGGCAAACTCTCCATAAATATTCTGTTTCACTTTCCCCCGCCTTTCTTGAATATTTTTCTTTAATGTTTGCCATTTGTAAGGCATCATACGGGGTTGTTTTGGTGGTAGTTTGCTGGCCTCGCCTTTGCGGGCCCTGAGATATCTCAGTTTTTATTATGGGTTTCATTTTAAATTCTGGAATTTCTTCCTCCTCAGACGGTGGAAGTTCCGTGTTTTCATCTGACTCTAAGTCAAAGGTGTCATTATAATTTTCATCAGAGCTTTCCCAGATGTCACCATCCCAATTTTCAGGAGATGTTATTAATTTTTTAATTTTTCTGACATCCATAGATTTGGGAATATGCAATAATGTTAATTCCAATTTTTCCTCCACCATTTTTGCATGTTTTTTAGATTCTTTTAGCCCCTGTTTTGCCTGGTTATATTGGCCTTGCAGGGATAATTGTGCCAATTTTAATCTTTGTATTTCATTCATCAATTTTTCATTTTCTTTTATTATTTGTTCTCTCCATCTCCAAGCAGAGTTTAAACATAGGGCGAGTACATGACAAATAATGCCCTTTCCTTTGGTATCTTTTAATGAACCCTGTTTTTCATCTAATTTTTCCTTTATGTTTCCCCACTGAAACCAGTTTTCTGTGGGCCAGGGGTCATCAGTATCAATGTGAACATTGTGCCTCCGTAAATATTGTGTAAGTTCTTTACTCTCAGTTCTCAAATCGTTAGCCATCTATCCTGCCGACTACGCCAAAAATGTCACGAGTGGAAACTGAGGGTATATGGATTTTACCAGTTGCCTAGGCCTATGACAACTAGTGACCAAACCTATTCAGAGTGACCAGCACCCCAAAACCTAGTCTCACTCGTAAGTTCTTATAAAGACAGCCGATTTATGTCTAATGTAAAATAGATTATGGTTTATTAGACACAGGTGAGAACGGAACAAAGAACTAGACAAATTTTACTACACAAAAACATGAAAAGCTATTCATAGCTAAAACAAACATATATATATATGTGCCCAAAATAGGGAGATTAAAACAATACAGCGCTAAAAATGAAAAAGGTACCTATTAATATTATTGTAGCTAGCAAAGAAGAATACAATTCAGGAAACTGAATGCTTCTTACCAAATCCAATTTTTGGGGTTGGGGATGCACCAGATCCGCTCTCAATCCCACGGGAAGTAACCGCACAGCTCGCGTCCAAGCTGAGGGGAGAAACTTTTCTCACGCTCCAGTATCCATGTAGAAAAGCTTCTGATTTTACTGAGTTTTTCGTGGTGTTTTATAGGGAAAAGAGTGTGTATTTTGCGGTCACTTGAAAATTACTCACATTCTCTCAGTGTCTCGCTCTGAGTTCCAGACGCCAGCATTGATAGTCAGGATTGACTTAATCTGAGCCATCGATCTCGGCTAGCAATCAGGGAGAGAGAGAAGGGGGGGGGTGTCTGTCCTGCCACAATATTCCAATGCTAAACAACCCTTTTTGTGAAAAAAATGTTTTGAGGCCATTTCCTCTTGTCCTGTCACTTGTTACCTGGGAGAAGAGGCCAAACCACACCTCACCACAACCTCCTGTCAGGGAGTTGTAGAGAGCAATAAGGTCCCCCCGAGCTTTCTTTTCTCCAGACTGAGCTCCCCCTTGCCAGCTCCCTCAGCTGTTCCTCATCAGACTTCTGCTCCAGCCCCTTCCCCATCTTTGTTGCCCTTCTCTGGACACACTCCAGCACCTCAATGTCTTTCTTCTTGTGAGGGGCCTATATCTGAACACAGGATTCCAAGTGCAGCCTCACCAGTGCTGAGTACAGGGGGACGGTCACTGCCCTGGCCTTGCTCGCCACACTATTGCTGACACAAGCCAGGATGCCATTGGCTTTCTTGGCCACCTGGGCACATGCTGGTTCATGTTCAGCTGCTGTTGACCAGCACCCCCAGGTCCTTTTCACAGAATGGGTAAGGTTGGAAGGGACCGCAATGGGGTCTTCTGGTCCAACCTCCCTGCTCAAGCAGGGTCATCCCACAGCATGTTACATAGGATTGCGTTTAGGTGGTTCTTGAATATCTCCAGCAAGGGAGACTCCACAACCTCTCTGGGCAATCTGTTCCTGTGCAGTCACTCACACAGTAAAGAAGTTCTTCCTTCTATTCAGATGGAACTTCCTGTGCATCAGTTTCTGCCTATTGCATTTTGTCCTACTGCTTGGCATCACCAAGAAGAGCCTGACTCCAGCCTCTTGGCACTCACCCTTTAGATATTTATATACATTGACGAGGTCCCCTCTCAGTCATCTCTTTTTGAGGCTGAACAGGCTAAACTCCCTCAGCCTTTCATCGTAAAAGAGATGCTTCAGTCCCTTAATCATCTTTGTCGCCCACAGCACTGTGGGGTATCGGCCACTCCTCCCAGCTTTGTGGCATCAGTGAACTGTGGCTAGCACAGGTTTTTCCCATGAGAAATTTTCTTGTGTTTTATAAATAAAGATAAAGTTTGGATGTTGTTGGAACAGTGTCCCAGAACTTGGGCAGTGCAGGCCTGGCCAATCAGGCCTGAGGGAAGGCTTCTGACTGACCAATCTGGGTGACTTTTGAGAACTCTATATATGTGATGAAATCAAAACAATAAAGGTCATTCCTTCTTGCCACTGAGAACTGATGCATTCATTACTCTGCTAGCTGCTCAACAGCGACAGTGAACTTGCTGAGGAGGCATCTGCCCCTTCATCCAAGTCATTGATGAACAAGTCAAACAATACTGGGCCCAGTATTGAACCTTGGGGGACACCACTAATGACAGGCCTCCAACTAGACCCTGTGCCACTGATCATGAACCTCTGGGATCTGCTGATCAGCCAGTTTTCAACCCACCTCACTGTCCACTCATTCAGTTCACACTTCTCGAGTTTGCCTATGAGGATGTTGTGAGAGACAGTGTTGAAAGCCTTGCTGAAGTCCAGGTAGACAATATCAACTGCTCTCCTCTCATCCATCCAGGTAGTACAATGGTAGAAGGCAATCAGGCTGGTCAAACATGATTTCCCTTTAGTGAATCCATGCTGACTGCTCCTTATCACTTTCTTGTTCTCCCTGTGGACAGAGATGGCCAGAATGAGGCACTCCATCACCTTTCCAGGGATTGAGGTAAAGCTGACTGGCCAGTAGTTCCCTGGGTTCTCCTTCTTGCCCTTTTTGAAGATCGGGGGGACATTTGCTTTCTTCCAGTCCTCAGACACCTCTCCTGATCTCCACAACCTTTCAAAGATGATCATGAGTGGCCTCGCTATGATATCTGCCAGCACTTTCAGCCCTCCTGGATGCATTCTGTCAGGGCCTACAGACTTTTGGATGTCCAGTTTGCCTAGGTGTTCTCTGACCCAATCCTCCTTGACCGAGGGAATGTCTTCCTCCCACCATTCTTTTACCCTGGTCTCCTGGGTCAGAGATCCCTGAGGGCTGGTCTTATTGGTGAAGACTGATGCAAAGAAGGTGTTCAGTAACTCTGCCTTCTCTATGTCCTGTGTTACCAGGGTCCCCCATCCATTTAGGAACAGGCCCACATTATCCTTTGTTTTCCTTTTGTTATTGATGTATTTGAAAAAGCCCTCTTTGTTATCCTTGACATCCTTGTCCAGACTTAATTCCAGATGGGCCTTGGCCTTCCTCATCTCATTTCTACTTACTCTGTCAACCTCTATATTCATTCCAAGTGGCCTGACCCTGCTTCCATCTCCTGTGTGTTTCCTACTTGTGCTTGAGTAATGACGAGTTCATTATTCATCCATGCAGGTCTCTTGCCCCTGTGCCCAATTTCTTGCTCATCCTCGGGATGCATTGTTCTTGAGCCTGGAGGAAATGATCCTTGAATATCAACCAACTCTCTTGGACCCCTCTTCCCTGCAGGGTCTGTTCCCATGGGATTCTCCCAGGAAGATCCATGAAGAGGCTAAAGTTAACTCCTGAAGTCCAGGGTTGTAATCTTACATGCTGTCCTGCTTCCTCCTTGCCCAATACTGAACTCCACAATCTCATGGTCACTAGAGCCAAGGCTGCCCCCAACCTTCACATCTCCAACAAGGCCTTCCCTGTTTGTTAGTATAACATTTCTGCTGGGCAGCTTTCCAGCCAATCTTCCCCAAGCCTGTAGCACTGCATGGAGTTAATTACAGCATTATGATAAATTGTTCTTTATGATTGTTGGGGTTTGACCCTGACTAAATGCCAGACACCTCTGCTCCCTCCTGCCGCAGACGTACAAGAGAGGGGAGAGAAAAAAACTGTTAAACACACACTGGATTCATGAGTTGAGATAGGACAGTGGTGGCAGGACGCACGGAAAAAAGGGCAAACAGGCTCCAAACTTATGTTGCAAAGTGATTTAATTACCTAACAGAGTCAGAGGTTAAATGAGAAGTAAAAATAAGCTTTTCAGACACCATTTGTTCACTCACCCCCTCCCTCTTAAGACACCATTTTTTCTACTCACCTCCCTCCCTCCTTCCAACCACCAGTTCAGGTAGGGGGCAGGGTATGAGGTATTTTCTTAGTCCATAAATCTGTTCATCACTATAAATCTTCTACTACAAATACTGTTTCTCTGCTCGTCTCTCTTTCTCTCTCTCAAGACAGTTTCTCTGCTCACCCCTCTCCCTCTTAAGACATTGTTTCTCTGCTCACCCCCCTCCCTCTTTCCAACCAACAACACGGGCAGGGGGCAGGGTGAGGGTTTTTTCTCTGGTCTGTCCATCAGGGAGAGGGGCCCTCTACTTAGCCATGGGGTCCCTCCCATGAGAGACAGTCCTCTGCAAACTTCTTTGGCGTGGGTCCGATCTCACGAGCAACATCCCGCCCGAATTCTGCTGCAACATGAGTCCTCTTGTCAATAAGGTGCTGTGCAGACTCTCCTGAGCCGAGGCCAGGCTGCTTTCATCCCAGGAGCAAGGCCTTTGTGTCCCTTGCAAGGCCTTTGCAGCTTTAACTCTTTAGATGAGACTCCCACTGGATCACAGCTTCTTCCAGGCATCCACCTGCTCTTCTGGCGTGGGCTGTGGGCAAATTTCTGCATCCTTCTGGACTCCATGGGCTGCAGGGGGACCTCCTGCTCCCCCCATGTCCTTCACCACAGCTAGCAGAGGTTTTTCAGCTCCGGCACCTGGAGCACCTCCTCCCCCACCTTCTTCACTGACCTTGGTGTCTCCATGCTGTTCTCCTTTCACATATTTTTACCTCCTCCTCCTCCTCTAGCTAAAAAGAAGTGCTTGACTACTTTGTTTTGATATTTTCTTAAATATATTTTCACAGAGGCATAACTAGCACTTCTAATTGGCCCATACTTGGCCAGCAGCATGTCCATCACTTTCAGAGCCATCAGAGATTGGCTCTGCTGCACTTGGTGAAAAACTTCCAGAATTTTCACTCAGGACACACAGGGGTCATCTTTGTGCCACTCCCCACCCCTCAGACACTTCTTCAGGCCTACCACCACAGCTTTTAAAGGGTTTAAATTTCTCCTAGATGTTAAAGATACCTTGCAGATGTTCTGGGCTAAGCAAAACCACCACAATGATCTTTGATGTTTTATAGGTGATGTCTTTGAGACTCATGTTTGAACAGTGATTTTTTCCTTTTTCCTTTATACCTGTCTATGCATTTATAAATTAGCATTGCATAATGCAAACAGTTTGCCAGTAAGTTGTTATAAACTTATGTGAAAGAAGTTGTTAGTTTTATTGGGCTTGTATGGCCAGGTTTTGGTAGCAGGGAGGCTACAATGGTGGCTTCTGTGAGAAACTGTTAGAAGCTTCCTCCATGTCCGACAGAGCCAATCCCTGGCGGCTCCAAGACAGCTCCAAGATGGATGTGCCGCTAGCCAAGGCTGGGTCAATTAGAAATGGTGGTAACGCCTGTGTGATAACAGATTTAAGAAGAAAGAAAAAAAAAAGGGGGTTTTTTGGCAATTGCGGCTAGAGAAGACCAGGGTGAGAACATGTGAGACGAACAACTCTGCAGACACCAAGGTCAGTGGAGAAGGAGGGGGAGAAGGTGCTCCAGGCACCAGAGCTGAGATTCCTTTGCAGCCCATGGTGAAGACCATGGTGAAGCAGCTGTGCCCCTGCAGCCCATGGAGGTCCATGGGTATGAAGAGATCCACCTGCAGCCCAGGGAGGTCCATGGGTATGAAGAGATCCACCTGCAGCCTATAGAGGAGACCCACGCTAGAGGACGTGGGTGACTGGGAGGAGGCTGTGAAATCGTGGGAAGCCTGTGTTGGAGTGGGCTCCGAGTAGGACTTGTGACCCCATGGGGGACCCACGCTGTAGCAGCCTGTCCCTGAAGGACTGCATCCTGTGGAAGAGTGACCCATGCTGCAGCAGTTTGGGGAGGACTGTTGCCCATGGGATGGACTCGCATTGCAGCAGTTCGTGGAGAACCGTTGCCTGGGAGGTGGACTCATGTTTGGAGAAGTTCATGGAGAACTGTCTCCCATGGGAGAGACCCCATGGTGGAGCAGAGGAAGGACTCCTCTCCTTGAGCAGCCACAGAAACAATGTATGATTAACTGACCATAACCTCACATTCCCTGTCTCCTTGTGTCACTGGGGTAGTAGATAGAGCTAGAAAGGAGAGAGGGGTGGGGCAAAGGTGTTTTTAAGGTCTTATTTTAGTTCTTATTATCCTGCTGTGATTTTGTTAGTAATAAATTCTAATAATTTCTCTAATTTGAGCATGTTTTGCCCATGACGGTATTTGATGAGTGATCTCTCCCAGTCTCAACCCATGAACCCTTTGTTATATTTTCTTTCCCTTCTCCAGCTGTGGAGGGGAGTGATAGAGTGGCTTTGGTGGGTGCCTGGCATCTGGCCAGAGTCAACCCACTACATTAATCCTTTGAGAAAAATCTATTAATATTAAATTACTTGCTGTCATAGAAGTGTAAAAGCTTTAGCAAAACTAGTAGCATAATCTTGTTGGCAGCCTGTATGTGTATATGTTAGTGTCTCCAAGGAGATACTCCTGTGGTGGGCTGACTCTGGCCAGATGCCAGGTGTCCACCAAAGCCACTCTGTTACTCCCCTCCTCAGCTGGACAGGGGAGGGAAAATATAACGAAAGGCTCATGGTTGAGATAAGGGTAGGGAGAGATCACTCACCGATTACCATCACAGGATAAACAGACTCAACTTGGGGATATTAACTGAATTTATTACCACTCAGAGTAGGATAATGAGAAACAAAACAAATCTTAAAAACCCCTTCCCCCCACCCCTCCCTCTTTCCCAGGCTCAACTTTATTTCTGATTCTTTACCTTCTTACTCCAGTGGCACAGGGAGACAGGAATTGGGAGTTATGGTCAGTTCATCACATGTTTCTGCTTCTGCTTCCTTCTCAGGGACAGGACTCCTTCCCCTTCTCCAATGTGGGGTCCCTCCTATGGGAGACTGTCCTCCACGAACTTCTCCAATGTAAGTCCTTCCCACAGGCTACAGTCCTTCACAAACTGCTCCAGCGTGGGTCTCTTTCCATGGGGTACAGTCCTTCAGGCACAGACTGCTCCAGCATGCATTCCCCACACGGTCACAAGTCCTGTCAGCAAACCTGCTGCAGTGTGGGCTTCTCTCCACAGGGCCACAGGTCCTGCCAGGAGCCAACTCCAACGTGGGCTTCAGACAGGGTCACAGCCTCCTTTGGGCATCCACCTGCTCCAGAGTGGGTCTCCTCCATGGACTGCAAGTGGATCTCTGCTCCCTGTGGACCTCCATGGGCTGCAGGGGCACAGATGCCTCCCCATGGTCTTCACCACAGGCTGCAGGGGAATCTCAGCTCTGGCACCTGGAGCACCTCCTCCCCCTCCTTGTCCACTGACCTTGGGGTCTGCAGAGTTGTTCCTCTCACATATTCTCACTCTGCTCTTCTCTGGCCACAAGTACTTCCACACAATAAATTTTTCCCCTTTTAAAATATGTTATTACAGAGGTGTTACCATGGTCACTGATGGGTTCAGCCTTTGCCAGTGGCAAGTCCATCTTGGAGCTGGCTGGCATTGGCTCCATTGGACATAGGGGAAGGTTCTTGCAGCTTCTCACAGAAGCTACCTCTGTAGCCCCCCCACTACCTGAAACCTGGCCACACAAACCAAATACAATTACCAATCTGCTACTGACGTGAGAAATACCATCATCAAGTAAATTCAGGCAATTTACTTCATGGTTTAATGATTTTTCTAATTTCATCTAAAATCACTTATTTTGAATTTTTGTTCTCTAATTTCCATCCACTTAAACAAATGCAAAGGATTACTATGGTTTTATGTGTGAGGAGCAAATAATTGGAGCAAATAATTTGTTTCATATGTTAAATTTTTTTTATGTGGTACTATACCTTAAATTTTGTTTTTATCACTTCTGTGGCAACTGTTTTCATCCAAGTCTTAAATTTCTGTATGAACAAGTTCTGGTTTTCTTGGTGACTTTTACGTATCTATGCTTTTTGTTGCTTTGTGTATTCTGTTGTTGTTGTGAAATGCATCAAAAATTAGCCAAGCATTGGCTTCTGGTGGGCAAGACCTTTAAACAGTTTGAAGAATATTAGGCAAATACCTTTTCCATAATAAGGAATACCCTTTTCTGAATGTTAGAAGGAAATGTTTCAGCAGGAATACATTTATTGACTTACTGTAAGTAGTTTTTAGTTCACTGTAGTCAGCGTGAACAACCTAAAGGTACACTCAACTTCTGATTACCAGGGCACAGTTTTGTCTGAAGTGTGAGTCAGCTGTGTTACAGGTGTAGAGATGAGATGGCTCCATTCCAGCTTATTAACCCAAATGCAGTACTTTCTAAAAGTGCCTATCATCAGATATGATCCAGAAGGAGTTTTAGTTCATTCGTGGAAAACCATACAAAGTTTAAGTAAGGTCTGAGCACCAGAGCTGGCTATGCATGGCATCAGCAGCATGTCCTGAAATGGGGTAAAAACTGAAAGTTGCTGGGAGAACTGACAGGAAGAACATTTGAGTGATTCTGCAGTGAACCAGCACAGCCCACAGTAGGCTCAGTAGCTCAGGCTTTATGAGGTTTAGAGGGGCTCTGTGCATGGCCTCTTATATGTCCATTCACTCAGATGCTCATAGTTCCAGGTTTAGAGACAGGAGATCTTGTGTGCTTGAATGTAGCCTACTGTATCATTTGGATTGATTCTGCTTTTTTGGGGGGGTCTAGGAGTGTTAGAACAGTTTCCAATGCATCCAAGTAACTGTAGGAGTTAACTCAGGACCAGCAAGTAAGATCAACCTCTTTTAACCATATTGGATGCAGCAGGATTGTGTTTGGAGTGGCTTGGGCACCTGCACTGTACTCTGCAGTGTGTTTTGTACCTG
The DNA here is from genome assembly GCF_008360975.1 of Lichenostomus cassidix. NCBI lineage: Eukaryota > Metazoa > Chordata > Aves > Passeriformes > Meliphagidae > Lichenostomus > Lichenostomus cassidix. The sequence goes on from NC_139510.1 coordinate 22,145,659, forward strand.
TATAATAGAGTGTATCCATTTGACTGTTGGACCAATTTATCTCAGATTAAGAAGCATTGACTGTATATGTTATCTGTTGTGCAATTGTTCAGCTGTATTTCTTTAATGTGAAGATTCTGGCAAAAAGCAGTAGTCATTTCTTTGTTGAGTAGAATTTTAATGACTCCTCGATTCAAAAATATTTTCTAATACGTGCCAACCAAACATATGAAATAAAAAGTATATAATTGTTTTGCTTTATGAATTAGCTATATCAGAATGGGAAAAGGCCTTAAACTTGCAGTTGAGAAATTTATGGTGTTTTGGAGAAAAATCAACATTTCAGTTAATGTGTATTTCTTTTACAAATAAATTTAGAAGTTATTGAAATTTGTTCATTTCAGGAAAAAAGTGTATTAGAAATTCTGTTGCTTATTTCCCTAGGATGTTGATGCTACAAACCCAAATTATGAAATTATGTGTATGATAAGAGATTTCAGGGGAAGTTTGGATTATAGACCACTGACAACTGCAGATCCTGTAAGTACCCAAGTGATGTGGAAATTTTTTATCCTTCTGAATTTGGCTCTGTGTCTCCAATTTTTTCAGTGTATGTACTTGGCCTTGAAAACTTCCACAGAGGGAGCATCCACAAGTTCTCTGGGCAATCTGTGTCTCACCACCCTCACAGTAAAGAATTTCTTCCTAACATCTAATATAAATCTCTCCTCCTTTAGTTTAAAACCACTCCCCCTCATCACTATATTCCCTGATAAAAAGTCCCTCCCCATCTTTCCTGTAGGTCCCCTTTAGCTACTGGGAGGCTGCTATAAGGTCTCCCCAAAGCCTTCTCTAGGTTGAACACCCTCAGCTTTCCCAGCCTGTCTCCATAGCAGAGGTGCTCTAGCCCCCTGATCATTTTCATGGCCTCCTCTGGACTCACTCAACAGGTCCATGTCCTGATGCTGGAAGCGCCAGAGCTGGATGCATTACTCCAGGTGGGGTCTCACAAGAGCAAAGTAGAAGGGGAGAATCACCTCTCTCAACCTGCTGGTCACACTGCTTTTGATGCAGTCTAGGATGTGATTCACTTTCTGGGCTGTGAGCACACATTGTCAGCTCATATTCAGTTTCTCATCGACCAATACCTCAAAGTCCTTCTTGGCAGGGCTGCTCTCAATCTACTCATTGCCCAGCCAGTATCCATGTTTGGGATTGCCCTAACCCAGGTGCAGGACCTTTCACTTGGCCTTGTTGGATTTCATGAACTTCACACAGGCCCAACTCTGAAGCCTGTCCAGGTCCCTCTGGATGGCATTCCTTCCCTCCAGCATGTCAACCACACCACACAGCTTGATGTTGTCAGCAAAATTGCTGAGGGTGCACTCAGTCCCACTGTCTATGTTACCAACAAAGATGTTAAACAGTGCTGGTCCCAATACCAGCCCCTGAGGAACTCAACTTGTCGCTGGTCTCCACTTGGACATCAAGCCATTGACAGTAACTCTTTGAGTGCAACTGTCCAGCCAATTCCTTATCCACCAAGTGGTGCACCCATCAAATCCATATCTCTCCAGTTTAGAGACTAGGATGTTGTGCAGGATAGTGTCAAATGCTTTACACTAGTCCAGGTAGATGATGTCAGTCGCTCTTCCCTCATCCACCAATGCTGTAACCCCATTGCAGAAGGGCCACCAAGTTTGTCAGGCACAGGGTCCAGCAGAAGGCCACAAAGATGATAAGGGGACTGGAGCACCTGTCTTATGGGGAGAGACTGGGAGCTGGGCCTGTTTAGTCTAGAGAAGAAAAGATTGAGAGGGAATCTCATTAATGCATACAAATATCTCAAAGGCAGGTGCTAAGAGAAAGGTGCAAGACTCTTTTCAGTGGTGCCCAGTGACAGGACAAGGAGCAATGGCCATAAACTAAAATGCAGAAGTTTCACCTCATCATGGAGAAGAACTTTTTTACATTGAGGGTGGCAGAGCACTGGAACAGGCTGCTCAGGGAGACCATGGAGTCTCCCTCTCTGGAGACATTCAAAACCCACCTGGAAATGTTCCTGTGTCACCTGCTCTGGGTGACCCTGCCTTGGCTGGGCACTGAGGTGACACTGATTGGTCTGTAGTTCCCCTGGCCTTCCTTATTTCCCTTTTTAAACATCGGGGTTATGTCTTCCCTTTTCCAGTCGTGGGAACTTCACCAGGCTGCCACAATTTCTCAAATATGATGGATAGTGACTTAGCCACTTCCTCAGCCAGTTCCCTCAGGACTTCTGGATGTATCTCATCAGGTCCCAGGGAACTGTGCACCTTCAGGTTCCTTAGATGGTCTCAAACCTGATCTTCTCTTACAGTGGGTGGTACTTAATTTTCTCAGTCCTTGCCTTTGGATTCTGTGAGTTGGGCAGTGTAACTGGAGCACTTGGCAGTTAAGACCAAGGCAAAAAACTCATTGAGTACCTCAACTTTCTCCATGGCTCAAGTAGCCAGGTCTCCTGTTTTGCTCATTGGCAGGGAGGTATACAGTTTCTTTCATCTTCCTTTCTTGTCCTATGTGCTTGAAGAAACCCTTCTTGTTGTTTTTCATGTCCATAGCCAAGTTCAACTCCAGCTGTGCCTTGGATTTCCTAATCCCCTCCCTGCACTCCCAGGCCATATCCCTCTAATCTCCCCAGGATGTGTCTCTCTGCCTCCAGTGCATATGCATTTTGGTTTCATGTATTAGTTTGGCTAAGAGGTCTTGACCTAGCCAAGTTGGCCTGCTGCATCCCCTGCTCAGTTTCTTGCATGTTGGGATTGAGAGCTCTTGCACCCTAAGAAAAAAGTCTTTTAAATATCTGCCAGGTCTCATTTGCTCCTTTACTTCTGAGACCAGTTTCCCGAGGGGTACCATACACTAGCACTGAAAGTTTGTCTTTCTGAGGTTTAGGGTCCTGATTCTGCTTTTTGCATCTTCTGTACCCCTCAAGACTGAGAATTCTACCTGGGCATGATCAAAGATATTGTGACAATTTCTGTCAATAGCATATCTACCCTGTTACACCTGGATTTGCTTGCTATGTTCCAAGACATACCTGGTACTTTGCAGGATCAGATCACTGTTTGCAGGGAGTTTAATTAATGTATGGTTCTCCCTTTTGGGTTCTAGGTTACTGTGCAGACACAAGGGGCTTTTACACATTCAGATGACTCACTGTCTTGTAAATTTATCTTTGTTTAAATGATATTGTTACTCAAGAATAGAAGTAAAATATTGTATAGCTGGAATTGGGGTATATTTCACTGAAAGATTGTTTCCTTTGTAGATTGATGAGCACAGGATATGTGTTTGTGTACGAAAACGACCACTCAATAAAAAAGGTATGGTCATTTAAGATTTTGCAGATTTTTTCTCTTAAAAGCTGCTTCCAATAGTAATATTTTTTATATTAAAGAGATCTAGAAATACTGATCAAAGGTGAAACTCTGTTATACTAGACAATATGTGTGAGGCACCCAGAAAATTTATAAACTTATCATAACCTGAATAAAGACGGGGAGAAAAGTCGTTTAATTGTCACCATTTCATGGAGTGTAATTTTTTCCCAAGGTCATCTAGGATGCATTTAGTTCATCTGGGAATTAATTCTACTGTAATTTCTTCAGTATTTTTTAATTGTGTTAGGATCACCATTCTTTTAAACTATCTTTAAGAGATCTCCTGATCAGTGAGCTACTCAATGAAAACTTTCCTACACTTTTTTTTTATACATTTATATTTGTACTTTCAAGTCTTGAATCAGACATCAAGGATACAATTCAGGTGCCTGAGTGTTGGTGTCTTCTAACATTTAAGGTGCCTAAGGGTGTCCAAGATATCCTTGCAGGGCTAGCAGGTTATAGACAAAGGTGTTCTCAGCACCAATCATTCTGTGGATTGACTTTGCAGGACGTAGGTCTTCAGACTGACATTTTAAGATTTTATTTCAGTAACATATATTTATGATTGAGAAATTATATAATTGTGTGGTGGATTTCAGAGACACTATTTCAAATTTTCATTAGCAAGGAATACAGATTGTCATAACAAATAGCTGGGAGCAGGTAAATGTCTTACTCTGAGCAATTGTTTAGGAAAAAACAGCTTTTGACTGCTTTAACTAAAGCTTTTTCTGAAAAAAATTAACCTTTATATAGATCTTTTCACCATTATTTCTTATTTCTGCTCTGTGATTGCTGCAGAGAAATTGCATTTTATTTTATTGCAGTGCAGTTGAAAAATTGATTATATAGTCACTTGAATGCATATTTCTGTTGGTGTGTAATGTCATGCAGTAGTAACCATTGTGCTGTTTGATCAGTATTTTAACTGATTAAAGGATTTCTATGTGGTTGCATAGAGCTACATCAAGTTCTTGAACTGCATGTCTTAAGAAATTTTACATAGAAATGCAAGTAGGACACATTAGTGATCCTGACTCTACACAGAAAGGATCATTATTTTTGTTCATATAATGAATCTCTGGATTCTTGTTTTGCTGAGTCATATCTCATACAACAATTAACAATAAATTGTAGTGCTATGTAGTAATTATAACCTGGGGACTCACTATTGAAATCACATCTAGATGGCTTTTGTTCATTCCTAGTGATAGGAAACATCATTAGCATGTTCAGCTTTTTCTGCTTACAAGATAATCTAAAGAAATGATTTTACTTTAGAGAAATTCTATATCAAAGCCATATACTTAAAATTCCAGGAGGAATACTAAAATGAAACTGTCTGTATAGAATGAAAACAATTTTCATTTTGAAAGCTGTGAATATATGACTATAAATTTAAGGATTTAGGAAAAATAAAAAGACAAAATTTTAAAATGAAGCTATAATGATAGTGCTATCATTAATTATCTTAGTTTTTCTAATCAACTTTGTACAACCTTTCTTTACCTTCTAGTGCTTGGTAAGATAGGACAACTAGACTTCAAAAATGAAATCTCTTAGCAGATTACTATCTAGGTATCAGAAGCCCAAGTCCATTGCAGTGTTTTTACTTGGAGGAGCTGTGTTATCTGAGACATAATAAGAGTGTAAACAATGAAAACATGTAAAAAATAATGATGTGTTGCTACTTAAATATATATATTTTATTTATTTTATAGAAACTTTAATGAAAGACCTTGATGTAATAACAATTCCTAGTAAAGATGTTGTGATGGTACATGAACCAAAACAAAAGGTGGATTTAACAAGGTACCTAGAAAACCAAACTTTTCGTTTTGATTATGCTTTTGATGACATGACTCCTAATGAAATGGTTTACAGGTATGTGTATATGGGGGGTTTTGTGAATCTTTTTTCTCATATATCTTTGATGTCAATAACTGTGGGCTTACCTTGGTCATGGATTTCTACTCTCTCTGTTATCAGATATGTATATTGCTAATTCCATTCTTTTACCTGTTTACTTTTGGTTTAGTTCTGTTTATCCTGAATCCTGCTCTCAGTTCTCCTCTGAAAAATGATGTTCACTCTCCTGTTAGAATTTAAAAAGTTTAATAAAGGACAATAGGGGACAAAGGCAATAAAGCAAAAGTAACAGCACTGGGTGCTTAGCCTTAGCCAGAGGCACACCTGTTACCAATGGTGACATTCCTTGCATACCCTTCCTATTTGTCCCGGGTTAATGATAAGACTCTCTCTCCTCCGAGAGCAAAGGGCCCCGACACCCCCTCCCCCACCCACAACAGAACCTCTCAGATGAAAGTGAAGAAAAAACTATTTATTTAACAAAACCACGCAGAGTGCCCTACAAGGCACAGGGGAAGGGGAGAAACAAGGTGAAAGGCAGTTATTCAACCTGATTAAAAAGTCCTTTTCTCAGACGCAGTCCCTCTCCTCCTCGCCCCCACCCGGGGCCGGGTGGAGCTCCCTGGAGAGCTCTGCTGTCCTCTGGCCCTCCTGGGTCTCCGGGTGGCAAAGCAGATCGAAGAGAAGGGGTCCAAACGAGGAAAAAAGAAGAAGAATGGAAAAAACGGGAACAGAGCTCACTCCGACCCCCGTCCAGCACGCAGTCTCTGCCGGGCGACGAATCCTCCCCCGGAGCGAGGCTTGGGGAAAATGTTTTCAAAACAACCCGCGTTTCTCTCTGCGGCTGGGTGCAGTTAAAGAGACAGGACCACACATTTTTTTTTTCTTTCTTGGGCATATAAGCCAACGATAGGGGATAAAGGATTATCATATCATCAATCCAAGACACTATTGCATCAGTCAAATACATATTCATAAACAACTATACATATTCAAACCTTTCCCCAAACTAGTTTGCATATTCCAGGAACTTTTTAGCATGACCCCTCCTCTGATCTGCCTTTTTAGAGCGTGCGCAGTCCTCTTGGTTGTGGTCTAGAGAGTTGTGTATCACCCCTCTGTTCTGTGGTTTCAGCAGGTGACAGTTGCTGATAGTTGAAATGTCAGTGGCAGGGGTCCTTGTCACCCCTGTTCTTCAGATGTTATCCAACCAAGCAGGTGGTTTAGTTATTTCAGTTATTGTAAGTTAACCACAGGTATTCTAAAACAACCATATCAGCTATTTCACCACTATGTCTAAGTTAAGTTAGCAACAGAAATAAAGGCATTAGTTATTATTACACAACAATATCTTTATAACAAAGCTACTTCTGTAAAAATTAACATTATACACATAGCATCCATTTTAATATTTGCAAAAAGCCAATACTATAATATGTGTTTATCACATCCTCCAAGACCTTTCCAGGCCCTAGTGTGTATTGCCTGCTCAGGAGGCAAATGAATCAGAAGAGGGTGGGGAAAGAGCACAGAGAGACCCCATGGTATTTGGATGTTCATTTTCTCCTTTATTCTTCTGTTTCACTTCCACGGTTGAAACAGAATAATGCACACAACACTTTAAAAAACTTGTTTAGAAGTAGCTGTTTACCTTGTACAAGTTGCTAAATGGATTAGATACAGTAGCAGGCAAGGTTAGACACCATGACAGGTCATAATCTTGATATGCAGTCTAAATATTGTGAATATTTTTGCAAGGAATATTGATATTAGAAAGGAATATGCTTCCCATAGCCTTAAAGAGTAGGGACAGAGAATTATCTGAATTCTTGTTTTAATCCAACAATTAGGAAGTCAAAGTGTACTGCTGTATCCTGCTGTCAGTGGATAAGAGAATTATTAAAAGGCCTTGAAAATGAAAACTTGTGTCTTATGCTTGATATAAGTAAAAGGAGAAGTGTAGCAAAAGTAAAAACATTTTTAGTCTGTTAGTTTATAGTAGTGAAAAAACTTCTAGACAGCAAAGCTATGCCCTTGGAAATTTCTGTCTCTAATGATTGTCTACTGGTAGCATCTTTTCTTTCTTGATAGTAAAGAGCTGTGGGACAGTGATCTAGCTGGTGAGGTGTGCCTCTGTCACATGGAGATCACATCTTCAAATAGGGTAGCAGTTGAGCTTTGGCCTTTCCCAGACATCTGTTGTCTTGGCACTGCTCGAACCTCTCCCAGTTTAATAGCTGAGAGGTCACTTCCTGGCTCTCCCTGCCCACTTATTGGGTAAAGAGTCAGTATCTGTTAGGACTTTTCCAACACAAGAGGGGGAGGAAAGTGACTTAGATTCGAGAATACTTGGCTAGAGATGCAGTGAAACAACACTGGAGGCTGGAGGAGAGAGAGAGAGAGAGAGATCCTTTACCTGATAACTTATTATCCCATTAGCAGGCCATCATGCCCATGGAAATCCCTTGGACACATATCTCATGGCATATGTCATGGAACACCTGGCTGTTTCCAGTTGCTTCATTTATGAGTGTTTGAGACATTTCTCAGAAGGGCTCAAAAGGGCCTAGACCCCATGTCCTTCCTTTGTCTCAAGTTTTGCTTTTCTGTAGAGCCTTTTCCTTACAGCCTCTTGCAATAGTTTTTCTCCCCCTTAATAACCAGTTCCTGTAATCTCCCTCCTTCATGTTATTTGTCTTTGCGAGCATAGTGTTTAAATGTGAGGGCTGGTTTTGACATACAATGTTATGATGTTTTTGTACTGAGTTTCTTCAGCAAAATTTTTATTACATGCATAATAAATTAATAGTAATATGGGAAAATATTGAAAGATGCTCTATTCATAATGAAACAATAAATCTCTAGTCTGTATAGCAGTACAGGCATTTTTTTCTCCCTCATATGGCACAATAATGATTATTACATGAAGGATAATCTACTTCAAGGCCTCCTGTAATAACACAATTGTGAAGATAGGTATCATCTTCTGCTCTAACCAGAACTGTCAGGGTCACAATAGGAAAAGAAAAAGTATGACAAGTTACTTCAGTTTTCTTCAATATACTAAAATTACTCATATTTCTATACTGAAAAATGTTCTCAAGAAATGTACTACTCTTTATTTTCTTGTTATTTTACCTAAGCTGCATTTTAAGTATTTTTGAATCCATGAGCCTCAACACTGAGTTGCAAGTTTTCTTTAGTATTAAAAAACTTAAACGCCCTTTGAATTTTATAGAAGAATCAGAGTTTATATTTCTGAAAGATCATGACTGCAAATAAAGATTCTACTAGAAGGAAAGTTTGACTGTTTTGACATGGTACCATTTCGAGTTGTATAATGCTTTACAAAAACCTTTCTAGACATGTTTGTATTTTGCCTTATTTTAAAATACATATAATTAAGTCCATTTTTTATAAATCACAAAATAATTTCAAACTCAGTTAAGCAGAGATAATGGAATGTGCTTATTTGGTGGATAGGTTTCCTGAAATTGATTGGGAATATCCTCTTGAGGACAAAAGAGGTATATAATTGGAGGATGCAAAAAAGAAAGACTAAGACTGATCAGGAATCATCCGGTACATTTTTAATGAAAACTGATGATTCAGTTAAATTTAGATTTTTGCATAACCCTCAGTTGCTGAATGGCTCAATCTTATCCATGTTATTTTTGTAAGTGATGTTGCATTTGTTCCAAAGTGGAATGAAAGGAGGTTGTAATACCTCAGTGTTTCTGTTAACAATCATTCTTGTTTCTATCACTAAACATACTTTATTTGTAAACACCTGGAAAAAGTTTAGAAACACCTGGAAAAAGTTTAGAAAGAGAGACTCTTGCCTCCATCATCTGGTGGAAGTAACCCTCCATAAGGCTACCCTTTGCTTTTGGAGGTTTTCATGAAGTAATGGTGATAAGCAGCTGAAGTAGGAGCAATAGATACATTTATTTAAGTAAAAATTAATTCTCTAAAATAGAAAAATTAGACTTTGGAAAATGTTTTTGACACATCAAATAATGCTTAAGGGATAACTGTATTTTTCCATTCTGATGAGCTTGGGTACATGTTTTATCGAGCCTTGTCTCAGTGTAACTATGTTCTCAAAATATTAAGACATGCAATGTGTTTTGGCCACTTGTCTTCTAAACATAATCTTGGAAGCTAATTTAGGGAGCAAAAACTATAGTGGATTTTTTGTATTGGCAAAATTTAAGCATTTAACTGCTGCACTGTCCTACTTTTGTATCTTATAATGATGCCTTCTTTAGGGAGCTCCAAACTCCATGTAGTAAACTGTGCCATGTTGCATCACTAAAACAAGAAAGTTCTTTTTCTCAGTGTTTGAAGAAAGATAATATTTTTGTAAAAGAAATGGGAAAGACCTTGTAGCTTTTCTCTAATTGTTTAGGAGATTTGAATGCCTTAGAGTTGGCAGCCTCTTTAGTTCAGGAATTAATGTGGAGATGTCCTTTGGCCTCTCAAAGTTCAGAACCGGTTTTGTCACTCCTGGCTTTAAAATTTATATTGTCCTTGTGGTAGTGTGGGATTTTAAAGTAATTAAATTTCTTAAATATTGTTGTTTTTTACATTTAAGGTTTACAGCTCGACCATTAGTAGAGACCATATTTGAAAAGGGAATGGCCACTTGCTTTGCATATGGACAAACAGGCAGTGGAAAAACCCATGTAAGTATTTCCTCTACATGTCAGCAATACATTTCTTTTTGTGTATTATACACTTCAATAAATTCTAATAAGTAAAAAATATGTAAGTTGCAGTTCTGTGATCTTTATAGTGTATTTTTGGTCTTTTTTGTTTTTTAATTTAGACTATGGGTGGTGACTTTTCAGGAAAAAACCAAGATTGTTCTAAAGGAATATATGCACTTGCAGGTGAGACTATTGTTCTGTTGGCTTTTTGCAAATTAGTTGAGGTCAATACATTTCTACTTCCTGTTGTACAAACATAAGGGTCTACATATTTTGCATTACAGTGGAGCTTTGGTAACATAAAAAGTAGTTCCTAGGTGTGTAGTTTTTACACAGTAAGGTAAATATTTATAGATAACTTTTAAAATGTAAGGAATATAACTGGTGATTAATTGAGTTTACAATTTTGGAGTCTTCTGCATCTTCCAACGTAATGTGGCAGTTTAAACTGCAGTGTTTCTTAATTGATTGACTTGATTGTTACACTTGCAAAATATGAGAGATGCTGTAAAATAGACTGCTATGTATTAATGAGTCTTCACTAAATGAAAATACATAACTACATTTCTTTTTATTTTGTAAATGTATTCACAGCTAGAGATGTCTTTTTAATGCTAAAGAAGCCAAATTATAAGAAGTTAGAACTTCAAGTATATGCAACATTTTTTGAGATCTATAGTGGTAAGGTAAGTACCTGATTTTTTTCTGAGGAAGGTGGAATTTCTCTTTCACAAACAAGATTGTGAACTTGTCACATAAAAGATTTTTTTCCTTTTTGTACTAAATGCTTTATTTCAAATAATTCTTTACACTTCCTTTTCAATCACAGGTTACCAGATGACCATAGTGGGTCATCTGGTCTAACCTCCCTGCTCAAGCAGAATTTTGTGTGGAATGCTTTGCATATTTTGTTATGAGATTTGAAGCAAAAATGCCTTTTAAAGCTCCTCTTTACTGTTCTGTTCCCCTTCTCCCCAAGGTTTTTGACTTGTTGAACAGGAAGACAAAATTAAGAGTGTTAGAAGATGGTAAACAGCAAGTCCAGGTGGTGGGATTACAGGAACGGGAAGTCAAATGTGTTGAAGATGTTCTTAAGCTTATTGAAATAGGCAACAGCTGCAGGTATCTCCCATAGATTTCACCAGTTTTTCACTGTAAATTAAAGAATTGGAACAAGATTTTTTTTTTGTGTCTCTTCATAGTGATGGCTTTTTAATATGCAGTGGTATTTTTGATAATGTTGGCTGCAAGTTAAGGAATCTGCCTATCTTTTGAATAAAGACAGTTTAGAGTTTCTCAGCCAGAGAGAAATATGAACTGATTTTTCTACAGGATGTGAATTGCATGCATTATATAACCAGTTTACTGATTTAAATTCACATAATTTATAACCTGAAATACTGCCAGTTTCTTCAGTTCTAAAAGGCCTTGATGTGTAGTGACAAAAGTATAAAAGTTGAGGTTTTGAGATCCAGCTTTATTGTTTTTAAAATTAGCCTTGTGATAGACTGCTGCCTGATTAAATAAAAGTACCACATGCGGTATTTTGCATATAAACTCTCTGATAGTCTGAAATCTCTGGAGATTTGCTTATTCTTGATTTTAAGAGGGTAGTAAAATGCTACTAATCTTCCATTTCTGTTTGAAGAATTGGAAAAATAGGTATAATTAGACTATGTGCATCAAATTATTAGGGTAAACACAGAACTCTGCCCTGAAAAAACAAATGTTCTGAGGGTAATGTGTTTAACATATATGGTCCTTTGCCTGTTCATATGTCCTTCCTTTCTTTTCTTTTGTTAAAGGACATCCGGCCAGACATCTGCAAATGCACACTCATCTCGAAGCCATGCAGTGTTTCAGATTATTCTCAGAAGGAAAGGGAAATTGCATGGGAAATTTTCTCTGATTGATTTGGCTGGCAATGAAAGAGGAGCAGATACTTCTAGTGCAGATAGGCAGACTCGACTGGAAGGTGCGGAAATTAACAAGAGCCTTTTAGCACTCAAGGTAACTGAAATGTTTCCATTGCCTTTGAGTAGGTGAAAGCCTTCCACATGTAATAGCAATGACTATTGAAATGAGTGTTTTTGCAGGCTTTGCTTCTCTACATTGTCTACTGATATGACAGGCAAAATATAATCTTGTTTTTCCTTTAAATGCCTGAAAAAACACTTGGTAATTACCAAGTAGAAACATTGCAGAAACACTGTGCTATTGATTTTCATGTAGTTTAAAAAAAAAAAACAACTAATCCAACAAAATCCCCAGTAGTTGAATTTGAACACTTTTTTTTATATATACACCTAAAATGGGAGGAGAGATAACTTACTTTCATACTCAAGGTCTGAAATACTAACTGGAAATATACTTACTGATCTCAGGAGTTTTTTTAATTAGGAAAAGAAAAAAAAAGATACCTTTTGTAGTGGTTTAACCCCAGCTAGAAACTAAGTACCATGCAACTGCTCACTCAATGCCCTTACCCCTTCCCCAGTGGGATGGGAAGGAGAATCCAAAATAAGGTAAAACCCATGGGTTTAGATAAGAACAGCTTAATAATTGTAATAAAGTAAAAGATAGTAACAATAATTATAATAATTTTATTGAAAAAGAGTGAGGGAGAGAGAGGGAGAGAAATAAACCTCAAGAGAAACAAGTGATGCACAACACAGTTGCTCACCATACTGACTGATGCCCAGCCCATCCCCCAGCAGCTATCAGCCCCTCCTGACCAACTTCACCCATTTTATATACTGGGAATGATATTGGATGGTATGGAATATCCCTTTGGCCAGTTCTGGTCAGCTGTCCCAGCCATGGTCCCTCCCAGCTTCTTGTGCAGCTCCTCCCTGGCAGAACATGAGACATTGAAAAGCCCTTGACTCAGGGTAAGCACTGCTCAGCAGCAATGAAAACCATCAGTGTTATTAGCATTATTCCCATACTGAATCCAAAACACAGCACTATGAGCTACTAAGAAGAAAATTAGCTCTATCTTAGCCAAATCCAGGACAGTGTCCATCCCTTATTCCATACCATTTACATCATGCCAGGTCCCACACTTTCAAATACCCCATCACCTTTCCTACTTTTTGATATATACACACAGATACCATTCCCTTAGTCTATGGACCATCCCTACAAAAGTCCATTGAATTCATTTAGTCCATGACCTTGGGCTCCATCTGTCATAACAGTCCTTCAGGACTGGAAAGATGGTATGTAGTATTGGATTGTTGCATGTTGAAGCCAGATCTAATTCCATCACTGCTGCACTTGTTCAGCTTTTCCAAAGTTCATTCTTCATTAATGTGGCAATCGAAAGGGAGCTGGATTCAGATCCCCAAATCTGGAGTGGCAGAGACTTACAATGATGGATGTATAGCCACCATAGAAGTGGTAATACACAGTGCTGGATAGTTATTAGCATAATACAATTTAAATAATTGGCTATTCTTTCCCAAAATCAAATCCCCTTGAGGCACACACCGGACTTGCCCATCCTCCCGCATTACCCACCAAGTGCACCCAGGTCCTTGAGCAAAAGCAATCCCAGGGATGGGTTTGCCTTTGCCTGAGGCAGGAATAACCCAGACTGTTTTCCCCAGCATATTTTTAATGTGCACAGGAATTCTATCTCCTTTTGAAGTGCTTAAGAGTTTTGATTGGGCAAGGCCAGTCTGATTGGCAGATCCTCTGGTGTTGACTAGCTAGGTGGCCTTTGCTGAATGTATATCCCAACATTTGAAGGTTCCACCACAAATTCCTCTCAGTGTAGTCTTTAACAGTCCATTACATTGTTTAATCTTTCCAGAGGCTGGTGCATAATAGGGAATGTGATACACCCACTCAGTACCATGTTCTTTGGCCTATGAGGTTGTTTCAGAAATGGCTTCCATTGTCTGACTCAATTCTTTCTGGAGTACCATGTCACCATAAGACTTCCTTTCCAAGGCCCAGGACAGTGTTCCGGGCAGTGCCATGGGGCACGGGGTATGTTTCCAGCCATTTGGTGGTTGTTTCCAACCATAAGCACATGGCGCTTGCTGTCACAGGTTTGGGGCAATGTAACATAGTCAGTCTGCCAGGTCTCCCCATACTTGTATTTCAGCCATTGTCCCGCATTCCAGAGGCTCTAACCCTCTTGACCTGCTTGATTGCAGCATATTTCACATTCATGAATAAACCTGCTCAATAGTGTCCATGGTTAAGTCCACCCCTCAATCACGAACCCACCTAGATGTTGCATCTTTTCCTTGATGTCCCAAGGTGTCATGGGCCCACCAAGCCAGAAATAATTCACCCTTATGTTGCCAATGCAAATCCACCTGAGCCACTTCAATCCTAGCAGCCTGATCCACCTGCTGGTTGTTCTGATGTTATTCAGTGGCCTGACTCTTGGGTGCATGAGCATCCATGTGACGTACCTTCACAACCAGGTTCTCCATCTAGGCAGGTTTATCTCTGTGCTGCCAGTTTTTCTGCTTCCATTGCTGCAACCACTCCCACAGGGCATTTGCCACTATCTGTGTGTTGCGATTATGAGTTCCTTCTGCTGCGATGGTATGGCAAGCCTCAGGCCTTACCGGAGAGCGTCTCTGCCCAGCCCGGGTAAGCGCCTCAGTGCACCAAACCCTCCCTTCGAAGGCCGGTCACTGCACTTATACCAGCCAGGGAGCCAATGGCTAGCTCTGGTTTCGTCTGCTGATTGCAACGCGGCGGTGGTAAAGGAGGCGAGAAGGGTCTATGCATAGTGACCACGGTGGTTGTTTACTCACATGGTCACCAGAGGCCAAAGCCCTCCCAGAGGCCAAGACACCTCATGGGCAAAGACCTCATGGGGAAAGACCTCAGATGCAAAGACATCATCATGGCGGAGGGTCTAGGGTTTTCTATAAAGATAGGGGGGTGGGGACAGCACATTGGCCCAGTGATCTCTGGGCACAGGGGTGGTACATGGGCAGAGTTGGGGTACAGGAACCAATAGGGAAAACCCGAGGGAGTAGCCAAGACCATGTGGGAAGGGAGAACATATAAGGAAGAAAACGGGTGGGGAAATACACAACTCAATATCAGGGGGCAGACTGCAACATCCATGAATCAGTATAGAGAGAAAGTTTCGGCCATTTCTCTCGTTCAGAAATATCTAAGGCCAACTAGATGGCTTTCACCTCTGCAAACTGACTCAATTCACCTTCTTCAGCAGTTTCTGACTTTTCATAGCGGACTCCATACAGCTGCTTTCTATCTCCATTGTTTTCCTGCAAGACAGCAGGACCCATCAGTAAACAAGGCATATGTCATGGGTTTGAGATAGGACATTGCCAGGAGGACGCACGAAAAGAGGGGAACCAGGCTCCAAGCTTAAAGTTGCAAAAAAGTATTTTAATTACCTAACAGAGTTGGAGGATAAATGCAGGCAAAAATAAACTTTTTATACAGTTTTTGTTCACTCCCCCCTCCCTCTTATGAACCTATAGTATTCACCCCCTTTTTTCTCCTTTACAATCAACAAGCCGGGTGGGGGGCAGGGTGTGGGGTCTCTTCTCAGTCCACAGAGCAGATTCTCAAATTTACTCATCACCACAATTTTACTACAAATACTCTTTATCTCTACTTGTTTCTCTCTCTCTTCAGACAGTTTTTTTCTGCTCTCACCCCCACCCTCTTAAGAAGCAGTCTCTGCACTCACCCCCCTTCCCTCTTTCCAAACCAGCAACACAGCCGGGGGGCAGGTTGAGGGGTTTTCTGGTCAGTCCAATAAGGGAGAGGGGGTTCTCTACTTAGCCAGGGGTCCTTCCCACGAGAGACAGTCCTCTGGGAACTTCTTTGGCATGGGTCCAATCTCACAAGCAACATCCCGCTCGAATCCTGCTGCAACATGAGTCTCTTTGTCCATAGGGTGCTGTGCAGACTCTCCTGAGCCGAGGCCAGGCTGCTTCCATGCCAGGAGCAAGGCCTTTCTCTCCTTTGCAAGGCCTTTGCAGTTTTAACTCTTAGATGAGACTCCCACTGGTTCACAGTCTTTTCCAGGCATCCACCTGTTTGTTTTGGTTTGAAAACAAACCAGTGGGAGATCACAAGTCCAGATTGAAATTAAAAATAAGTGAAATAATACAAGAAAAAGCACTGACAAAGTCAGATACAAACTGACACCCGGTTAGGGTGGTGGTAGCAGTCCAACTGAAGTAGTCCAGTTGAAGCAGTGATCCTGTGAAGGTCTAGTCTCCAGCTGAAGATCCAGTGGTAGCTCTTGTCCTCTGGGAACCCAGTAGACAGGGCTAGCTCAGGCAGTTCCAAGGCCAGGTTATATCCAGGTGGGAACACCTGGCTCCTCCCTCCTGGGCAAAGCATCCCACAATGGGATGAGATAAGTCCATGAGTCACACGGTGGGTCCCTGATGGCCCATTGTCTGTCATCCGGGGTGGGTCATTAGCAGCTGATAACAGCTAGCGGATGGCCCGTTGCCTGTCATCCGGAGTGGGTCATTAGCAGGTGATAGCAGCTAACGGCCCACAGCTGGTGGTAATAGAATACTTAAATACATCTGTATTGCAACCTAGGACATTATCCACCCCTTATTCTATTACCATCTACACAGTTCTCACTTAAGATAAGGTCTCCTTGTGGGACACAACAGGTTTCCCCATCTGCCTGCATCACCCACCAAGTATAACCAGGTCCTTGGGCAAAAAAAACCCCACGGATGGGCTTGCCTTTGCCTGAGGTGGGACTAATCCAAACAGTCTTTCCTAAAAAACCTCTTATGTGTACCACAGGGACTTTATCTCCATCCACTGTGTGCAAAGGTTTGGACTGGGCAGGACCGGCTCGATTGATAGAACCTCTTGTGTTAACCATCCAGGTGGACTTTACTAAGTTCAGTTCCCAATTTTTGAAGGTTCCCCCGTACCGAGACACGGAGGCTTGACAATCCAATATGGATTTACTACAAGCTTCAGTTTATTGATCTACAGTATACAGTTTTAAAGTGTAGTTAACTAGATCATGCATATTCTGTAATCGTACAATATTATTGGTTATATACTTCCACGCCCTAAGTTTGGCTACTTGCCTTAACATGTATCTATGTTTATCTATAATGCCTGATTTCTGCATATTTGTTACCAATTAACGCATTCTCGACAGCTCCCACGACTTCTATGTTGCAGGAAAGTCATGGTGACCTAGATCGCTGATTGGACGCAGGTCTCTAATTAATAGTTGGCTGAATATGGCTATTGTTAAGAAGCGGCTTGTTAAGTGTTAAGAAACAGCTTATTTAAGTCTGTATGTTCTTTTTCTATTAGCTAATTCCCCACACCCCCGCCAAGTGCCTTCAAAGTTGTCTTAAGTAGTCCGTTGCACCGTTCAACTTTCCCGGCAGCTGGTGCATGATAGGGGATATGGTATATCCATTCAATTCCGTGTTCTCTAGCCCAGGTGCTTATGAGGCCATTCTTGAAATGGGTTCCATTGTCAGACTTGATTCTCTCAGGGGTACCATGTCTCCACAGGACTTGCTTTTCCAGACCCAAGATGGCGTTCTGGGCAGTAGCATGAGGCACAGGGTAAGTCTCTAACCATCCTGTGGTTGCTTCCACCATGGTCAACACATAGCGCTTTCCTTGGCAGGTTTGGGGAAGGGTGATGTAGTCAACTTGCCATACTTCCCCATACCTATACTTTGTCCATCGTCCACCGTACCACAGAGGCTTCACCCACTTGGCCTGTTTGATTGCAGCGCAAGTCTCACAGCTGTGGATGACCTGTGAGATGTTGTCCATGGTCAAGTCCACCCCTCGGTCACGAGCCCATCTGTACGTTGCATCCCTCCCTTGATGACCAGAGGCACCATGGGCCCAACGAGCTAGAAATAACTCTCCTTTGTGCTGCCAGTCCAGATCCACCTGTGACACTTTCACCTTGGCAGCTCGGTCCACTTGCTCATTGTTACGATGCTCTTCATTAGCCCGACTCTTAGGTACATGTGCATCCACGTGTCGAACTTTCACGGTCAGCTTTTCTGCCCGAGTGGCGATGTCCTGCCAAATCTCAGCGGCCCAGATGGGTTTTCCTCTGTGCTGCCAGTTGGCCTTTCTCCAGCGATCTAACCATCCCCATAGCGCATTGCCTACCATCCAGGAGTCAGTGTAGAGATAGAGCCTTGGCCATTTCTCTCGTTCGGCAATATCCAAAGCCAGCTGGACGGCTTTAAGCTCCGCGACCTGACTCGATCCACTTTGTCCCTCGGTAGCCTGTGCAACTTGTCATGTGGGGCTCCATACCGCAGCTTTCCATTTCCGATCTGTGCCTACAATTCGGCAGGACCCATCGGTGAAGAGGGCATAGTGTCTTTCACTCTCCGGCAGCTCGTTATACGGGGGTGCTTCCTCGGCACGTGCTACTTTCTCCTCTGCTTCTTCTGAAGATAATTTAAAAGTCTCACCTTCAGGCCAGTTTGTTATAATTTCCAGAATCCCAGGGCGATTCGGGTTTCCAATACGGGCGCGCTGTGTGATGAAGGCAATCCATTTGCTCCACGTGGCATCAGTGGCATGGTGGGTAGAGGAAACCCTTCCCTTGAACATCCACCCCAGCACTGGCAGTCGGGGTGCAAGGAGAAGTTGTGCTTCTGTGCCGATCACCTCTGAGGCAGCTTGGACTCCTTCGTAAGCTGCCAAGATTTCTTTCTCGGTGGGAGTGTAGTTCACTTCAGACCCTCTGTAACTTCGACTCCAGAATCCCAGTGGTCGGCCTTGGGTCTCACCAGGCACCTTCTGCCAAAGGCTCCAGGACAGACCATGGCTCCCGGCTGCAGAGTAAAGCACATTCTTTACCTCTGGTCCTGTCCCGACTAGGCCAAGGGCTACCGCATGAGCGATCTCCTGTTTGATCTGGGTGAAAGCTTGCTGCTGTTCAGGACCCCAGTGGAAATCGTTCTTCTTGCGGGTTATGAGGTAGAGAGGACTCATGATCTGGCTGTACTCAGGGATGTGCATTCTCCAAAAACCTATGGCGCCTAGGAAAGCTTGTGTCTCCTTCTTGTTGGTTGGTGGAGACATCGCGGTTATCTTATTGATGACCTCAGAAGGAATCTGACGCCGTTCGTCTTGCCACTTTACTCCCAGGAACTGGATCTCTTGGGCAGGTCCCTTGACTTTACTCTTCTTGATGGCGAAACCGGCTTCCAGGAGAATTCTGATGATTTTCTCTCCTTTCCCAAATACTTCTGTTGCTGTGTCCCCCCACACAATGATGTCATCAATATACTGCAAATGTGCTGGAGCCTCACCCTTTTCCAGTGCAGCCTGGATCAGTCCATGGCAGATGGTGGGACTGTGCTTCCACCCCTGGGGCAGTCGGTTCCATGTGTACTGCACACTTCTCCAGGTGAAAGCAAACTGAGGCCTGCACTCTGCTGCCAGAGGAATGGAGAAAAAGGCGTTGGCAATGTCGATGGTAACATACCACTTCGCTGCCTTGGATTCCAGCTCGTACTGGAGTTCCAGCATGTCCGGTACAGCAGCACTCAGTGGTGGTGTGACTTCATTCAGGCCACGGTAATCCACTGTCAGTCTCCATTCTTCACTGGACTTACGCACTGGCCATATAGGGCTGTTAAAGGGTGAGTGAGCCTTGCTGACCACCCCTTGGTTCTCCAGTTCCCGAATCATCTTATGGATGGGGGCCACAGAGTCTCTGTCAGTGCGGTATTGCCGGCGGTGCACTGTTGCTGTAGCAATTGGTACCCGCTGTTCTTCAATTCTCAGTAGTCCTACAGCAGACGGGTTATCTGAGAGACCAGGCAGGCTATTCAGTTGTCTTATGTCTTCCGTCTCTATGGCTGCTATCCCAAAAGCCCAACAATGTCCCTTTGGGTCTTTGAAATATCCACTCCTGAGATAATCTATGCCAAGGATGCATGGGGCGTCTGGACCAGTCACAATGGGGTGTTTCTGCCACTCGTTCCCAGTTAAACTCACTTCAGCTTCCAGTACAGTCAGCTGCTGGGATCCTCCTGTCACCCCAGAAATAGAAATGGATTCGGTCCCCACATACCTGGATGGCATCAGGGTGCACTGAGCACCGGTGTCAACCAAAGCCGTGTATCTTTGTGGGTCAGACGTGCCAGGCCATCGGATCCACACAGTCCAATAGATCCGGTTATCCCTTTCCTCTACCTGGCTAGAGGCAGGGATCCTCTAATCCTGTTTTTGGTGCACGATGCTCTCCTCCTGTAAATGTGTTCCTGAGGTCCCTTCAAGAGGATCAGTCATATTATCATTTCCATTCTGTCTGGGGTTCTGTCCACAAGACACTGGGGCAGTGTTGAATCTAGATGAGCCTCCTGAAGTGGATGTTTCTCTTTTCAATTCACGTACCCGGGCTGCTAAGGAGGAGGTGGGTTTCCTATCCCACTTTCTCATATCTTCCCCATGCTCCTGCAGGAAAAACCAGAGGTCACGTCGTGGAGTTTGTCTTCTTTCCCTGGCTGGGGGACGTCTGCTCCTGATGGCAGAGACTCTGGTTGGTTTCGGTGTGGCATGGAAAAAATCCTTCTTTGAGCTCTTTCCTTAGTTTCTGGTGGCTCTCTTCAATTAAGCTCTGGACTTGCTCGGCCAGGTTTGTTTCCACTGATGAGATCTGGGTGCGTAGTGGAGCGGTGACAGTGTCCTCATAAATTCTCAGTTTGTTTGCTAACACGCCCACCTTGTCTTCGCCTTCCCTCCACTGCAGTGTTGCCAGGTAACGAGAGTATATCTCTGGTCCGAGCCGCGCGAATCTTAGCCACATTTGTGAAGTGCATTGAACATTATCTGGGCTCTTAGGGAATCTCTCGTTTTCTGAGAAAATGATCTCTAGCACGGCCAATTCCCTCAGGCATCGGATACCTTGTTCTATTGTGTTCCATTTTCTTTGGTGCATCTGGAGGTCTTCTTTGCAGAGGTATCTGTCCCGTACACTCAGCAGCAATCGCTGCCAGAGGCTGAGAGTTTCCTGGGTTCTCCCAATCCCCTGGTCAATAACCACATCCTGGGACAGGGATCCCAGTTGCCTGGCCTCACTTCCGTCCAGAATGGTGTCGTTAGCTGCGGCGTCCCAGATGCAGAGCAGCCAGGTCAAGATGGACTCGTTCGCCTGCCAGGTGAATTCCCTCCGTAGGTCACGCAGCTCCCCCAGGGACAGAGAGCGAGTGATGATCTCCGGCTCTGTCTCTTCTGCTTGGTGAGATGGTCCTGCCGCATCCTCATCAGTCGCTATGCAGACTGATTTGCTCTTTGATTTCTTTTTCTGGATGGGGGCAACCGCTACTGGCTTCGGCTGTTCTGATTCGGCGATGGTCTGTGTTGAGACATTGATTGCTCTTTTGGTTCCTTTCCTCTTAGTGGCAGTTTGCGTGGACATGGTGCCTGCTGACTTGTTTCTTTTCTCCTCCTCTTCAAGAAGATGCTGTACCACACCAAGTATTGTTCTGATCTTCAGCACGATGTACACGATGCTGATCAAAGAAAACAGAACTGACAAAAAGATTATGCCATCCTTAGCATCTAGAGGGAACTCAATGTTGTCAAAAACGGCCGTGCCTGACCTGAAATGCTGGAAGAAACCGCTCTGTCCTCCTAACCCCAGAGGCTGGGTGTGATTGCTGAGGAGGTCCCAGACGTAGCAGCTCAGATTAGGCCAGGCAGATAAAATTGAGTATACGTTCCGAATGGTATTCATTGCCTCACAGGTTATCATACAATAGGCATAATAAAGCAATAGAGCAATTCTCATGCCATTCCCTGGTCGCAGCAGGACCAATACGACAGGCAGATAGTTTCCCATTTGAGGAAAAATATAGAGAGCGAGATACAGTACCCATATAGATAAGCTGAGCATCATGGTGATAGGATTTCTGAGTTTCCCCAGGTCGTGCCCCACGTTGGGCGCCAAAATATGTTTTGGTTTGAAAACAAACCAGTGGGAGATCACAAGTCCAGATTGAAATTAAAAATAAGTGAAATAATACAAGGAAAAGCACTGACAAAGTCAGATACAAACTGACACCCGGTTAGGGTGGTGGTAGCAGTCCGACTGAAGTAGTCCAGTTGAAGCAGTGATCCTGTGAAGGTCTAGTCTCCAGCTGAAGATCCAGTGGTAGCTCTTGTCCTCTGGGAACCCAGTAGACAGGGCTCGCTCAGGCAGTTCCAAGGCCAGGTTATATCCAGGTGGGAACACCTGGCTCCTCCCTCCTGGGCAAAGCATCCCACAATGGGATGAGATAAGTCCATGAGTCACACGGTGGGTCCCTGATGGCCCATTGTCTGTCATCCGGGGCGGGTCATTAGCAGGTGATAACAGCTAATGGCTCACAGCTGGTGGTAATAGAATACTTAAATACATCTATATTGCAACCTAGGACACTGTTCCTCTGGCATGGGTTGTGGGTGAATTTCTGCACTCCTGTGGACTCCATGGGCTGCAGGGGGACCTCCTGCCCCCCCATGGCCTTCACTGTGGCTAGCAGAGGGTTTTCAGCTCCGGCACTGGGAGCACCTCCTCCCCCACCTTCTTCACTGACCTTGGCGTCTCCATGTTGTTCTCTCTCACATATTTTCACCTCCACCTCCTCCTCCTCCAACTACAAAGAAGTGAAAGAAGTGCGTGCCTGCTTGTTTTGATTTCTTCTTAAATATGTTTTCACAGAGGCATAACCAGCATCTCCAATTGGCCCACACTTGGCTGGCAGCATGTCCATCACCTTCAGAGCCATCAGAGATTGGCTCTGCTGGACTTGATGTAAAAACTTCCAGAACTGTCACTCAGGACACACAGGAGCCATCTTTGTGCCACTCCCCACCCCTCAGACACCTCCCCAGGCCTACCACAACAGCTTCTGAGGGGTCCAAATTTCTCCTAGATGTTAAAAATACTTTACTGATGTTTTGGGCCAATCAAAACCACCACAGCATATTACTTCTCCTGTTCTGGCACTTCATTATATAGTGGGGCCTCTTCAGCATGTCACCTCCTCCTCTGGTGGCATTCTAAAATCTTTGCCTTCTGGCCAGTCCATGATCATTTCCAAGATTCCTGAATGACTGGGGTTTCCTATCAGAGCTTGTAGTGTGATCAGTGCGACCCACTTACTCCATGTAGCATGTTTCATGATGTGTAGAGGAGACCCTGCTTTTGGACATCCAGCCCAGTGCTGGCAGTCAGGGTACCAGGAGGAGCTGTGCATCCATGCCAATCACTTCTGAAGCAGATTGAACCGCTTCATAATCTGCCAGTATGTCCTTTTCAGTTGAAGTAGAGCAGACTTGAGATCCTCTGTATGCCCAACTCCAAAAACCTAGAGGTCAACCTCGAGTCTCCCCTGGTGCTTTCTGCCAGAGGCTCCAGGTAGGACCATTCTCCCCAGCTGCAGTCTAGAGCACATTTTTTTACATCTTGCCCTATTCAGACTGGCCTGAGGGCTACAGCATGAACTGTCTCCTGTTTGATTTGTTCAAAAGCTTGTTGTTGCTCAGGGCCTCATTTGAAATAATTTTTCTTCTGGGTCACTTGATTGCCAGGGCTGACAATCAGACTCCCACAACACCTGAAAGCTTGTTTCTTTCTTACTAGTTGGTGGAGACATTACTACTCACAACATTCATCTTGCCATTTTATTCCTAAAAGCTGGATCTCCTGTGCAGGTCCACTGACCTTACTTTGTTTTATAGTAAAACCGTCCTTTAGAAGGATTTGGACTATTTTCTTTCCTCTCAGAAACTTCTTCTGCTATATTGCCCCACACAATGATATCATCAATATATTGCAGGAGTTCCAGAGCTTCATCCTGTTCCAGTAAAGTCTGGATCAGTCCATGGCAGATGGTCAGGCTGTGTTTCCACCCCTGGGCAGTTGACTCCAGGTGTACCGAATGCTCCTCCAAGTGAAAGCAAACTGTGGCCTGTGCTCTGCTGCCAGAGGGATTGAGAAAAACACATTATCAATTGTGGCAGCGCTGGTCTGCCCTTGACTCCAGTTCCTACTGAAGTTCCAACATGTCTGATATGGCAGCACTCAGTGATGGTGTGACTTCATTCAGCCCACGATAATCTACTGTTAATCTTCATTCTCTGTTAGACTTTCACACTGACCATATGGGGCTATTAAAGGGTGAGTGGGTCCTGCTGATCACTCCTTGGCTCTCCAGTTGATGAATCAGCTTATGGATTGGAATCAGGGTGTCCCTGTTGTACCCACAATGGCGCAATGTAGTACACGAACTCAGTCCAGTGGAAAGCAGCAGCTTATTGTTGTAATTTCTCTTTATATATGGTAAAAACTCATAGGTAATTGGACAGTGGTCACCCACCCCCCGGGGTGATTGGCTGAAGTCCTACAACACCCAATTCCAAACATGGTCTGTCTTGAATCAAAACAGATCAGGAAAAACAGCAGGTGTTTAATCATTATCTCATTGTTTGCATATTTTGCATGGGAAAGAAAAAGTTCTCAAGAAAGGGCCTGTGTACCCACATCAGGGAGACTCGGTATGATATTGCCGTTGGTGCACTGTTGTGGTAGCAATTATCACCTGCTGTTGTTTAATCTTCAGTAACCCCACAGCAGAGGGGTCCTCCAAGAGACCAGGCAAGGTAGACAACTGTTTAATTTCCCCCATCTTAAAGACAGCTATATCAAAAGTCCAGCCATTTTCTGGTCCTTGAAATACCCTCTCCTGAGATAGTCTATGCCAAGAATGCACAGAGCCTCTGGGCCAGTCATAATGGGGTATTTTTACCACTCATTTCCAGTCAGGCTAATCTCAGCCTTCAATACAGTCAGCTGTTGGGATCCCCCTGTCACTCCAGAAATACAGATGGATTCTGCCCCTGCATAGCTTGATGGCATTAGGGTACACTGTGCACCAGTGTCTACTAAAACCTTGTACTCCTGTGGGGCTGCTGTGCCAGACCATCAGATTCACACTATCCAGTAAACCTGGTTGTCCCTCTCCTCAACCTAGCTGGAGACAGGGCCCCTCTAGTCCTGGTCATAGGATTCTCCACTTATTGTAGAAATGGATTAGAATTCCTTTCTATAGAATCAGAAGTAAAATCAGCCCTTCCACTCTGCCTGGGAAACTGTCCACGGGAGACTGGAACAGCAACTTTCCTGGAAGAATCCCCAGTTGGGATTGTTTTTCCCTGCAATTCATGTACCTGTGCCTCTAGGGACAAGGTAGGTTTTCCATCCCACTTCCTCATGTCCTTTCCTTGGTCCTGCAAGTAAAACCACAGGGTACCCTGTGGTGTATATTTTCTATATAATTCCCTTTTGAGAAAAAGAATTCTTACTGTTAATAGCTGAGATGCAGGTCCATATAGGTGGGGAGTAGGACCTCTTTTTGTTGAATGAACTGGAAAAACTTTTTATACCTCTGGAAGAGTTTTTTCCACATCCGAGACAAGGGAGTAGCTGCAATGCCTGTCACTGGGGTTGTAGTAGCCATAGGGCCTGTTGTTTTGTTGTCTGATCCAGAGATTTTCTTTTCCCCCTGAGAGTACTGAGCAGTGTTGAACAGGGCTCGATAAGCCGGGGCCAGGCTCCAACACATTGCAGTGATTTGTGTCTCTGGAATTGCCAGGGTGACAGCATACTTTTTCCAAATCTTTTATTAGTTTTTCCATATTCTGCACTTGTTCAGGGGTGAGGTTCAAAAACATTGGAGGTACCCACTGTCCTAGGCACTTGCTCACACACCCTGCCACTCATAACTATCCAGCCTTGGGGCAGATCTCTGGGTGATGTTCTTAAATAGCTGTTTAAACAAGAACTGAATCACATCCAACAACATGCTGGTTCCTAGCAAAAGGGCCGGGTTGATTTCAAAAGTATTCAAAGGATATTAAAAATCTTTAAAATTCTCAAATGCTACTGTAATCATCCTGGATGAAAAGGGAGGAAGGAAGGAAGCAGTAAGATGTCTCCTCCATAGGTTGGGTCTTCAAGGAGAAAAGACAAAAGGTGTAATTATTCAAAAATCCCAATAGATGACTCCTGAAGTACAGAGGTGACTGCAGTGCTGGGTACACATATCAGCTATGCTATCCTATCATAAGCCAATACTGCAAAGTACAACAAAATGATAATTTTAGCCCGGGCCCCATGGAGGATAAACATCACCACAGGGAACACATGCAGGAAGTAAGGTATTACATACCACAACCCTAAGAACAAGTGCGACAATTCTGAGAGCAAATAAATCAATATTGTGACTGGTGACAATTAAACCAAAACAATGAATGCCCGTAACAAATTTGTTTTAACACACTGGTCAGATCTGTCATTATCTTAACTTCTTGTACCCTGTGTTGGGCACCAAAAGCAACTGTCTGGGTTTAACTCCAGTTGGCGGCTAAGAACCATGCAGCCATTTCCTCACTCCCCATCTAGTGGGATGGGGAGAAGAATCAGGAAAATAAAGTAAAACTTGTGGGTTCAGATAAAAAAAGCTTAATAATTGAAACAAAGTAAAAAATACTACTATTAATAGTAATGAAAAGGAGAGAGACAGAGTAATGAAACCCAAAAATGACAAGTAATGCATGACACAATTGCTTACCACTTGCTGACCGATGCTCAACCTGTCCCCAAGCAGTGATCAGCCTCCCCCCTTCTGGGTAACTCCCAGTTTATAAATGGTATATAAACTTCCCAGTTCATATACTGGACATGGCATTGTATGGTATGGAATATTCCTTTGGCGAGTTCAGGTCAGCTGTCCCAGCTGTGCTCCCTCCCAGCTTCTTGTGCAGGTCCTCCCTGGCAAAGCATGAGACATTGAAAAGCCCTTGACTCAGTGTGTTATCAGCATTATTCTCATATCAAATCCAAAACACAGCACTATGCCAGCTACTGGGAACAAAATTAATTCTATTCCAGATGAAACCAGAACACCTTTATGACAGATTTATTTACCACTGTTAATTAATTAACTGAAGAAGAAAACAAGACAACAGCACTACATCCAAAAAGAGTTAAAGAATAAACTATAATAATCCTTAAAAGTAGGAATCCATTTTGCATAAAATCATGGAATCATTTAGGTTGGTGTCTGGGTTTGACTCTGACTAAATGCCAGACATCCCGGCTCTCTCTTGCCACAAACGTGCAGGAGAGGGGAAAGAAAAAACTGTTAAACACACACCAATCTCATGAGATAGGACACTGGTAGGAGGATGCACGGAAGAAAAGGGCAAGTAGGCTTCAGACTTAAAGTTGCAAAGTGATTTAATTATCTAACAGTGTTGGAGGATAAATGAGAGGTAAAAATAAGCTTTTCATACACCATTTGTTCACTCACCCCCCTCCCTCTTAAGAAGCCATTTTCTATTCACCCCCCTCCCTCCTTCCAACCAACAGCTTGGGTAGGGGGCAGGGTGTGGGGTACTTTCTTAGTCCACAGAGCAGGTCCATAAATCTATTCATTACTGCAATTCTTCTACTACAAATACTCTTTATCTCTACTTATCTCTCTCTCTCTCTCTCTCTCTCTCTCTCTCTCTCTCTCTCGACAGTTTCTCTGCTCTCACCCCCTCCCTCTTAAGATGCAGTCTCTCTGCTCACCCCCCTTCCTTCTTTCCAAACCATCAACACGGGCAGGGGGCAGGGTGAGGGTTTTGTTCTTTGGTCAGTCCATCAGGGAGAGGGGTCCTCTACTTAGCCATGGGGTCCCTCTCACGAGAGACAGTCCTCTGGGAACTTCTTTGGCGTGGGTCCAATCTCACGAGCAACATCCCGCCCGAATTCTGTTGCAACATGAGTCCTCTTGTCCATAGGGTGCAGACTCTCCTGAGCTGAGGCCAGGCTGCTTCTATCCCAGGAGCAAGGCCTTTGTGTCCCTTGCAAGGCCTTTGCAGCTTTAACTCTTTAGATGAGACTCCCACTGGATCACAGCTTCTTCCAGGCATCCACCTGCTCTTCTGGCGTGGGCTGTGGGCAGATTTCTGCATCCTTCTGGACTCCATGGGCTGCAGGGGGACCTCCTGCTCCCCCCATGGTCTTCACCACAGCTAGCAGAGGTTTTTCAGCTCCGGCACCTGGAGCACCTCCTCCCCCACCTTCTTCACTGACCTTGGCATCTCCATGTTGTTCTCCCTTCACATATTTTTACCTCCTCCTCCTCCTCTAACTACAAAGAAGTGCGTGCCTACCTTGTTTTGATATTTTCTTAAATATGTTTTCACAGAGGCGTAACTAGTACCTTTAATTGGCCCACACTTGTCTGGCAGCATGTCCATCACTTTCAGAGCCATCAGAGATTGGCTCTGCTGTACTTGATGAAAAAACTTCCAGAACTTTCACTCAGGACACACAGGGGTCATCTTTGTGCCACTACCCACCCCTCAGACACTTCCTCAGGCCTACTACAACAGCTTTTGAGGGGTTTAAATTTCTCTTAGATGTTAAAGATACCTTGCTGATGTTTTGGGCCAATCAAAACCACCACAGTTGGAAAATACCTTTAACATCATCAAGTCCAATCGTTAACCCAGAACTTCCAAGCCCACCACTAACCCATGTCCCCAAGTGCCATATCTACATGTCTTTCCAATCCCTCCAGGAATGATGACTCCACCACTGCCCTGGGCAGCCTTTGCCAGGGCATGACTACACTTGAAGTCTTGGTGAAGTCTTTCTCTCCCAAAGAAACTTCTCCCTATACTCATTTGCCTAAATGAGGATTTGACGACTCTTGTCTCATTACAATATTTTACGGTAAAAACATCTGAAACATCTGAAACTCTACTCATTTTTGAGTTTTTTGAGTGTTCTTTATAGCAAATCACCTGATACAATTGTGAGATACTGGACTATGACTCAAAATGCCCATTTGTGGAGGTGACAGGGTGGTTTGCTGAGGCCAGGTTTGCATCCCCTGAGGAGGAGGAGGTGAGTTTTTGGGTGTATAATGACAAACCTCTGATCCGCATAAGACAGAGGGCGTAAACTTATCACCACCAGAGGCTACAAACCGGGCTTTGATGCTGGTAAGATACAGACCCTGTGGAGACAGGATGGTGCTTTTTTATCATGCCAATTTGTCCTTCCTTACACACACACCCTCCCCAGGGAAAGTCACATTCACACATAAGCCTACTGACGTGAGAGGCAGCTGTCATGTCTTAGAAGGAGTCATAAACCATCAAAGACCTCCAAAGCGCCCCCAGACTCATTTCTGAGGCCTTCTACAAGAGGACTGCACATGATCAAAAGACAGTGTAAAACTTCCCACCCCATCCCAGGGGAGGTGCTTGGGCATTCCCATCTGAAGAACCTAAGCATATATTAACCCACTGGACTTTTTATTTTGTGGGCTTTTTCCCCCACCTCCATCAGATCAAGACCTTTGATCACCACTTTGACCAACAGCAACAATCAAATCTTGTCGTAGATCCATGAATGGTGATTCTGTATCTTTCTACTCTTACCGTTTCTTTATCTTTCTTCCATTCTTTTCCCTTAAACATTTTTTCAAGGGAGCGATATTTTTATGGGCATCTACATACTGTTGCCTAATAGCAAAAGAGAAAAACTTGCAACAGTGTTAAAATAGTAAAATAAAAAGCAGACCTTTATTTGGAAGCTTCCAGATGTGCCTATAGTCATGGCCACACCCGGCATCGGATTTCTACAATTTTTATGTTTAACAAATTAGCATATCTAACTAATATTGTCCAATTAGAAGAGCAGTTAGGTAATTTTCCCCAGGGTACTACTCCATTGAAATTGGTCCAGGGGCTTTTTTGCCCCATTTCTTGTTGTGTCTTCTCAGATTCTGGTTGAAAAACAAAATGTCCTTGTTAGGCTTCTCCTCTTGAAAATAAGACTAAACAGTATGTTATAAGCTGGTTTAAACACAGAAGAGCAGAGAAAAATAAGTCTGTGAATAAAGAAGATCAAACACAGAAGGGTTCAAAATATACGCAAAAAATGTGATAAAAACCAAAAAGGGTTGCTGCCAAAAAATTGATATATTTTCTTTAGGAGGGAAAGAAAGAAAGAAAGAAAGAAAGAAAGAAAGAAAGAAAGAAAGAAAGAAAGAAAGAAAGAAAGAAAGAACCGAAGAAAGAGAGAAAGAACCAAAGGAAGAGAGAAAGAAGAAATCGAAGAAAGAGAGAAAGAGAAGAAAGTGAGAGAAAGGAAGAAGAGAAAAAGAGACAGAGAGAAAGAAAGAAAAGAGAGAAAGAGAAAGAAAGAAAAGTAAGAAAAGAGAGCGAGAAAGAGAAGAAAGAGCGAGAGAGAGAAAGAGAAAGAGAGAGAAGGAGAAGGAGAAAGAGAAAGAGAGAAAGAAAGAAAGAGAGAAAAAGAAAGAAGGAAAAAAGGGAGAAAGAGATAGATAAAGAGAGAGAGAGGGAGAAAGAGAAAGAGATAGATAAAGAGAAAGAGAGAGGGAGAAAGAGAGAGAGAAAGAGAGAGAGAGAAAGAAAAAAGAAATAAAGGAAAGAATAGAAAGGAAGGAAGGAAGGAAGGAAGGAAGGAAGGAAGGAAGGAAGGAAGGTAGGTAGGTGTGGTGGTTTTGCTTAGCCCAGAACATCAGCAAAGTATCTTTAACATTTAAGAGAAATTTAAACCCCTCAAAAGCTGTTGTGGCAGGCCTGAAGAAGTGTCTGAGGGGTGGGGAGTGGCACAAAGATGGCCCCTGTGTGTCCTGTGTGAAGGTTATGGAAGTTTTTCACCAAGTCCAGCAGAGCCAATCTCTGATGGCTCTGAAAGTGATGGACATGCTGCCAGACAAGTATGGGCCAATTAGAAGTGCTAGTTATGCCTCTGTAAAAACATATATAAGAAAATATCAAAACAGAGTAGTTACGCACGTTTTTGTAGTTAGAGGAGGAGGAGGAGGAGGAGGTGAAAATATGTGAAGGGAGAACAACATGGAGATACCAAGGTCAGTGGAGGAGGTGGTGGAGGAGGTGCTCCAGGCGTCGGAGCTGAAAAAACTCTGCTGGCTGTGGTGAAGACCATGGGGGGAGCAGGAGGTCCCCCTGCAGCCCATGGAGTCCACAAAGATGCAGAGATCCACCCACAACCCGTGGGGAGGTGCCCACACCAGAGGAGCAGGTGGATGCCTGGAAGAGCTGTGATCCAGTGGGAGTCTCATCTAAAGAGTTAAAGCTGCAAAGGCCTTGCAAGGGAGAGAAAGGCCTTGCTCCTGGAATGGAAGCAGCCTGGCCTCAGCTCGGGGGAGTCTGCACCTTTGGACAAGAGGACTCATGTTGCAGCAGAATTCGGGCAGGATGTTGCTCGTGAGATCAGACCCACGGCAAAGAAGTTCACAGAGGACTGTCTCTCATGGGAGGGACCCCATGGCTAAGTAGAGGACCCCTCTCCCTGATGGACTGACCAGAGAAAAAACCCCTTACCCTGCCCCCTGCCTATGTTGTTGTTTGGAAAGAAGGAGGGGGGTGCGCAGAGAAACAGTGTCTTAATAGAAAGAAGAATGTGCAGAGAAACAGTGCTTGTAGTAGAAGAATTGCAGTGATGAATAGATTTATGGACTAAGAAAATACCCCATACCCTGCCCCCTACTCAAGTTGATGGTTGGAAGGAGGGAGGGCGGTGAGTAGAAAAATGGTGTCTTAAGAGGGAGAGGGGTGAGTGAACAAATGGTGTCTGAAAAGCTTATTTTTACCTCTAATTTATCCTCCAACTCTGTTAGGGAATTAAATCACTTTGCAACTTTAAGTTTGGAGCCTGTTTGCCCTTTTTCTGTGCGTCCTCCTATCAGTGTCCTATCTCAACTCATTAATCCAGTGTGTGTTTAACAGTTTTTTCTCTCCCCTCTCTTGCACGTCTGCAGCAGGAGGGAGCAGAGGTGTCTGACATTTAGTCAGGGTCAAATGCCAACAGAAGGAAGGAAGGAAGGAAGGAAGGAAGGAAGGAAGGAAGGAAGGAAGGAAGGAAGGAAAATGAAAGCGGAGAAAGAGAGAAAGAGAGAGAGAAAACGAGAGAACGAGAGAGAAAGAGAGAAAGAGAGAGAGAGAGAGAAAGAAAGAAAGAAAGAGGTAGGTCTGTGTGGGGTGGGAGGACAGGAAGAGAGTGACAGGTGTTAGAAACATATCACCCTTCTCGGGGTCCCAATGACGTCTCATTGTTCCCCTCCTTCTGGTCTTCTGGGTGGTGAGGGTCCCCCTCCGCCGTGCCAAAAAGTACAGAATCTGATGGTCTAATATATGTTTTGGGCAGGTGGTAATGTCCGCGTGCCTCCCATGGGAAGGGCAAGTTTGACACTGTCCCTTTCAACACTGTGGATCTGTTGCATCATGTTGTAGTGTTCTGGTGCAGGATCTGGGGACCCTTTGGCAGGGGCCTTTGATGGGCCATGAGACCCCCTCAGCTGTCCTTCATGTGGATAAGCTTTTCCCGAGATGAAAGGGGCCCCTCACCTGAGCTCCTGTGCACAGTGGAGGATGGGCATTCACTACCTCTAAGCAGAGGCTTTTTCACTACACACCCAAAGCCTCTCTTCCCCCCACCCTTTGGTGTCAGGGTCTGTGCAAGCCTGGCAGCTGATATCCCTGGGGCTATGGTCTCCACCTGGAAGGTGTTAAGCTTGTGCTCTGTGAATGTATTCTCCCAGACCTGAATTGAGTCACTTTATCTTCATCAAAGGGCAGTCCAGGGCCTATTCAGGGTTTTGATGGTTTTCTCTGCAGCTTTTGTACAGTTTTGCTCTAATAGGCAAAAGTCCTTCATGAAAATGTTTAAGCCATAAATTATAACATTTCAGTCTCTGACACAGTATTTCAGGATTGTGTTAGAAGGTTGGCTTATTATTCTAAAATCTCAAGAGAGAGGGTAGGGAAAAATACTAGTAGCTATATAACTATTAAATAGTAGTCTACAGAGCTACGAATATATAAAAAATATATAAAAAATACATAAAAAGCAAAAATCTTTAGGTATCTAAAGATTTAGATAGTTAGGTATCTAAAGATTTAGATAGATTTAGTTGCTCTCTGATGCAACCAAATTGTTATAACATAAACCCTACATATATATATTTAGAAACACTGATCATTCAGTGTTATTTCACACTAATCCACCCCAAGGGATCTATTAACAAGAACCTGGGTTACCATCACCTTCAGGGGTGGGTCATAACAACAAATGCTTCTTGAATTCTGTCAGGCTTGGTGCTGTGACCTATGCCCTGGAGAGCCTGTTCCAGTGCCTGACCACCCTCTGGGTGAAGAACCTTTTTCTAATATCCAACCTTACCCTCCTCTGACACAACTTCAGGCCATTCCCTTGGGTCCTGTCACTTGTCACCAGAGAGAAAAGATCAGTGTCTGCCCTTCCTCTTCCCCTCATGAGGAAGTTGTAAACTGTGATGAGGTCGCCCTCACTCTCCTCTTCTCCAGGCTGAACAGACCAAGTGTCCTCAGCCACTCCTCACACATCTTCCCCTCAAGGCCCTTCACCATCTTTGTCGCCCTCCTTTAGTGACTTTCTAATAGTTTAATATCTTTCTTATATTGTGGTGCCCAAAACTGCTCACAGTATTCAAGGTGAGGCCTTGAAATCACTGCAGTTTTTCATACATTAATCAAGAAGACATCAAGAAAGCTATGAAATATTATTTAAATAATCAAATGCTTTTATTATTTGTTTTATAATGCTCAAAAGGCATTCAATCTAAATAGGGACCGAGGCACGGATTGACTCCACAACTCAAATAGTTATGAAGTAGGTATGCATTTATTCCAGCTGGGGTGCATCGGGGGTAGTCCCTCCAAAGGCATGCACACCTCAGCAGCACTTCACTAGGTTTATATTAGGTTACAGGTTACATATGCATAAAGTTACACAAAGCTCCTATACATATTTATTACCTATCCCTGCTTCGTATTATGATTTCAAAGTTCATTTAAATATGCTGGTGCAAGTGCAATGTCACTTAATCAAATGAGGCAGTGGTCGCTAGGGGTCGTGGGCAGATTTGGGAGGAAGTAACCGGGGTATTCTTCAGGATGAACTCTTCACCCTGTTCCCTTGCACATGGTCTCTTGGTTCTTGGTCCAAATCCAAACCTTAGTACTAACTTGTTCCAGTTCTGGGGTCTGAGAGCAGGATGTTCAGTCACACTCAGTAGTTTTTCTCAATTATTTGGCTTTCTTCTCTGTATCCTCCCTGTTACTAGGTAGGCACAAAATCATTAAGCAAATGATACATTGTCTTCAGCAAGTAGTTCTTAGCAAATCATTATCCAACCTCTGGCCTTCTAAATCAGTTCAAAAAATTATTATCCAGCTTTTAGTTCCCCTAAATTAGTAAATCCTCCAAATCAGGGACAGTTTTATTCTGAGCCCATTTAGTTTTATGTTGTTTCACTGTTGCAATGCTTTCTTGGATTATCATCCCAGAGTTTATAGCCTGGATTTTGGAAGAAGCTGTTTCTAGGAAATTTCAATAGGTCACAAGGATATGGATGCAGCTCGAGGATTAGCTGAACTACTGTATAACTATTCATGTAACACAAAAGCCATTCCATCTGTTAGTCTTGCTAAAAGCAAAGCTTTGACATGAAAATATTTTGATGTACAGTTGTTTGAAGATGTTCTGTGTGTTAACATGTTCAAACTGTACCAGGGAAGCCCCAAATCTGAAGAGACACAAAGTATTAAGGCAATGCCAGAAACCGGAATTAATGATCCAAATATGACAACAGCAAAAGAAATTTAAATTTGAATTTTCTTTCTTTAAGAAGTAATTTATTAGCTGATGTTAGAACTCTGAGTGGGCAGAAGTGATGTCTAGATTAGTGCGATCTTGGTTTGTACTTAGTTGCTGCTGTAATTTCTATAGTAATTTCTTAATATTTACTTCTGTACAGTATTTCTCTCTGGAACTCTTCAACCAATTGCAAATATTAGTTTAGCCCCATACCATTCTTATGAGTGAAAGGGGAGGGAAATGTTATCCTTGTTCTTCTCATGAAGAATGTTTTAAAACAGTGTGGTGGTTTTGCTTAGCCCAGAACATCAGCAAAGTATCTTTAACATATAGAAAAAATTTATACCCTTCAAAAGCTGTTGTGGTAGGCCTGAAGAAGTGTCTGAGGGGTGGGGAGTGGCACAAAGATGGCCCCTGTGTGTCCTGAGTGAAAGTTCTGGAAGTTTTTTCATCAAGTACAGCAGAGCCAATCTCTGATGGCTCTGAAAGTGATGGACATGCTGCCAGACAAGTGTAGGCCAATTAAAGGTACTAGTTACGCCTCTGTGAAAACATATTTAAGAAAATATCAAAACAAGGTAGGCACGCACTTCTTTGTAGTTAGAGGAGGAGGAGGAGGTAAAAATATGTGAAGGGAGAACAACATGGAGACGCCAAGGTCAGTGAAGAAGGTAGGGGAGGAGGTGCTCCAGGTGCCGGAGCTGAAAAACCTCTGCTAGCTGTGGTGAAGACCATGGGGGGAGCAGGAGGTTCCCCTGCAGCACATGGAGTCCACAGGAGTGCAGAAATCCTCCCACAGCCCATGCCAGAGGAGCAGGTGGATGCCTGGAAGAAGCTGTGATCCAGTGGGAGTCTCATCTAAAGAGTTAAAGCTGCAAAGGCCTTGCAAGGGACACAAAGGCCTTGCTCCTGGGATAGAAGCAGCCTGGCCTCAGCTCAGGAGAGTCTGCACCTATAGACAAGAGAACTCAGGTTGCAGCAGAATTCGGGCGGGATGTTGCTCGTGAGATTGGACCCATGCCAAAGAAGTTCACAGAGGACTGTCTCTCGTGGGAGGAACCCCATGGCTAAGTAGAGGACCCCTCTCCCTGATGGACTGACCAGAGAAAAAACCCCTTACCCTGCCCCCTGCCCCCTGTCCTTGCTGTTGGTTTGAAAAGAGGGAGGGGGGTGCGCAGAGAAACAGTGTCTTAATAGAAAGAAGAATGTGCAGAGAAACAGTGCTTGTAGTAGAAGAATTGCAGTGATGAATAGATTTATGGACTAAGAAAATACCCCATACCCTGCTCCCTACCCAGTTGATGGTTGGATGGAGGGAGGGGGGTGAGTAGAGAAATGGTGTCTTAAGAGGGAGAGGGGTGAATGAACAAATGGTGTCTGAAAAGCTTATTTTTACTTCTCATTTAACCTCCGACTGTGTTAGGTAATTAAATCACTTTGCAACTTTAAGTTTGGAGCCTGTTTGCCCTTTTTCTGTGCGTCCTCTCACCCGTGTCCTATCTCACTCAACTCATGAATCTGGTGTGTGTTTAACAGGTTTTTTTCCCTTCCCTCTCCTGCACGTTTTTGGCAGGAGAGAGCTGGGGTGCCTGGCATTTAGTCAGGGTCAAACCCCAAGAAACAGGGAGGGACTTACATTTTCAAGTGTTTTCCAATATTGAGTACATCAATACAGAGCTTATACTTACTAGGTTTGTGACCTGTGGAAGCTTTCAGAATGTTTGGGCACCAGTGTTTTCTTCTGAGCTGTAAAGAAAGTCAGTGGTGAAGCCAGAATCAAAGCTACTGCTTTTAACTGATAGGGTTAATGTGAGTCATGGTCCATGCTGCTTCTGATGGCAGAGGCTGTAGATCATTCAGGCTTTTGCAGATCACAATCAGAAATAGTTGTTAGTCTGGAGATTTAACATCAACAATGAATTTTTTGTTCTTGTTTAATGCGGTATACGTAAATGTTTTAGATGAGATTCAGAAAGTTTTTAGGCTCCTATGTCCTTTTTAAGTTACAACATCTCTGCTGAGCTCAATGAGAGATAAAAGCCTAACACTTCTTGAATTCAATCTTACATAACTTCAGCAACATAACTAAGGCATATATTTTCTGGTTTTGAATTGCATTTGTATTATGTATTTTTCTTTAATGTGGATTGTATATATATGAGGTTTTACTCTGATTTTATGAAATATAAACCTGTTTGTTCTTTCAGGAGTGCATTAGAGCCTTAGGCCGAAATAAACCTCATACACCATTCAGAGCAAGTAAACTTACTCAGGTGCTAAGAGATTCATTCATAGGAGAAAACTCCCGTACCTGTATGGTAAGTTTGTTTAGTTAACTGTATGTTTTAACAATTAATTGAGGTTATACATTAACTGAGACTATATTTGATATATTTGGAGTTAGTCTTTCAGCAGAGGCATTTCAGATAACTTTCTCCCTTCTCACTTTTTATTGGCCTTTCTTATTGCTTGTTCTAGTTTTCTAGCTAGACAGATAGAAGCACTTTAGCTTGAGGGTTTTTTTGTTTGATTGTATGTTTTTAATAATGCCTTATTATATCATAATATTGTTTGTTGAATCAGAATTTTGGAAAAGATGGTATACACTGGAAATATAGTGGTGAGTTATGATCTTTAAATGACAAATGCAAATTTAGAATTGGTATCAAAGGCATCAGAATATGCTCTAGGCTGTTAACAGGAGAAGTATTTGGGACAGATGAGATGAATAGTTCTATACTGTATAAAAGTGCATTTGCATCAATCAGAAAAAAACAGAATTCTTCTGTCAGATGGTGGAAAGAACAGATAAAAGCACAGATGTCCAGTGGTTTTATTTGTGCGTCCTTAACATTTCTCCTTGTGGAAATGTAAACTCTCTGCAGTGGACACTGACTGCTAAGCTTGTTTGTTATGGTGGGTTGATCTTGGCTGGCTGCCAGGTGCCCACCAAGCCACTCTATCATTCCCTTTCTCAGCAAAACAGTGGAGAAAAATAAGATGGAAAAGAAGTCATGGGTCAAGATAAAGACAGTTTAATAAAGCAAAAGCTGCATGTGGAAGTAAAGGAAAATGAAAGAGTTTTATTCTCTACTTCCCATCAGCACCCAATGTCCAGCCACTTCCTGGGAGGCAGGGCTTCAGCATGTGTAGCAGTTGCTCTGGAAGACAAATGTCTTAAAAAGGAATGTCCCCCTTCCTCCTTTTTTTTAGCTTTTACATTTGAGCAGACATCTGTTACGAATGGGAGACAGGAGCTTAGATGAATTTCTGCCATTTGCTCAGGCTTCTAGCAACAGGCAGTAACTCTTATTAGGGTGGCCAGCACCCCAAGACCCGGTCTCGTTCGCAAGGTCCTTTAATAATGGCCGATTAAGTCTAATATGATATAAATTATCATTTATTGGACACAGAAAATGACAGACATAAGACTAGGACAAACTACATACTACACAGGAATAAAATAATTGCAAACTACGAGTAGCTAAAAATGCAGAGCACGAAAAGGTACCTATTCTTATTAACAGCTAGCAAGAATAATATAACATAGCAACCAATGTATCTTACCCAGCCAATTGGTGGTGCAGCATACTTCGGAATCCTTTCACACAATTCCCAGGAAAGTAACCACAGAGCCTGCATCCAGACTCCAGGGAGAAGCTCCTTGCACATTTTCAGAGTGTGTGTAGAAAACTTCTGCCACTGTAACATTTCGTGAGTTTTTTATAGTTGTAAAAGTGTGGCTTTCGGTCATGTATTCATTTCTTTGTTTGTCTCTCTACATCCTCTCTTCATACCAAAATATGAATTCAAGGTTAGAGGTCTCAGGCTTTCAGGTGCCAAGAGATAATCTCCTGCTGGGCTTTTGACCCCACCGGAGTTATCTGTGTTCCGCCATGAAGCAGAAGGAGAGGGGAGGGGGAGGACGTCCTGCCACAACATCCTATGGTATGGAATATCCTTTAGGTCTGCTGGCCTGCCTATGTTCCCTCCTAGGATCTTGTTCACACCCAGCCTACTGGCCTTTGGGGGTGAGGGGGCGGAATGTTGAGAGACAGCACTGATGCTGTGGCAGCGCTGCTCAGCAGTAGCCAAAACACTGGTGCGTTCTCAACACCTTTTCAGCTCCCAATGCAAAGCACAGCACTGGGCGGGCTGCTATGGGAGAATGAACTCCAGCTCAGCCAGACGCAATATATTTGTGTTGGTTACTTTCCACAGGATCCTTGGAATTAGTCTAGAGGTCACAGAAATCTGCAGCCCACAACATGAAAACCATGATGTTAGGGCAGCCTAGTCTTCTCTTTGGATGTTAGGTATTGTTCTAATATGAAATTGGTGGTAAGATAGCATTTTTGATTAATCTTTTTTTCTTTGGTTTTCTAATGAAAACACAGAATTGTTTTCTTTCCACTGGGACATAACTTCATAAATCATATTCAAGATCAGAAAGCTAAACTGTGCATCTCTAGGCAATGTATCCTCACTATTAAAGAAGTTTTGGAAAGTTAGCCTGTTGGGAATTCCTCTCTGTACATAGAAGGATTAACATTTGTGAATGATTTGTGAAGCTCTCACCATCACCTTTACTTTACCACTCCTTAAAGTGCTAACAAGCTGTCTTCATTTTGGTGAAGCTTTTTTTTTTTATTATTACTCTTCTCATAGAGTTACTGTAGCATTTTTCCTGTTTGAATGCATGAGAATGCCATCAAGAATAATCCGTGATCTTTGGGGGTTTAATTTCTGATAAATCTTGCATTCCATCCTTTTATATTCAATATAGTTCTAAATTAAGGAAAAAATCTGCTCTGAAAGTGAGTGAAAATATGCTTGAATTATTTTTTTTTAATTCACATAACTTAAGTCACTTTATAATTAAGAATAAGAAAACTCTTTCATTATGAGATACTGCTTTCAAATTGATTCTTCCTGTTACTATTCCATGTAGTTTCTCAGTACTAGGACCATTTGTAACATTCTGGATTTGGTGTTTGTTTGCATGTAATTTTCATCAAGAATTTAATCAGCAATGTTTTTTCTTAAGATACTGATGTGGGAAGAGTAGCACTTGTGTGGTTATGACTTAATCTGAATTACAGTTAA
Organism: Lichenostomus cassidix; assembly: GCF_008360975.1. Classification (NCBI taxonomy): domain Eukaryota; kingdom Metazoa; phylum Chordata; class Aves; order Passeriformes; family Meliphagidae; genus Lichenostomus; species Lichenostomus cassidix. Next base: position 22,185,474 of record NC_139510.1, read on the forward strand.
AAGGAAGGAGAGAAAGAAAAGAAACCTACAGTGCATCTTTACAGTTGTTTGAATTGAGTTCTTGCATTTGCAGCACTTGTTCCTGTGATAGTTAGATGGATGCAGAAACAATCTGCCTGTCTAGAGATCTGACAGGTTTCTGAACAACATATATTGAATTGAGGGAAGTATAGGAGATACCTTAGCTTGGAATTATCTCCAGTCCTCCCCAGTTCTCTGGAAAGAGGAGATTTGCACTCCAGTGGCCAAGTGGTGAAAAGAGTGGACAATGATCTGCAGCTTCTGGGTCTTCCTTTGCCTCTTTTATCAAGAAAATGCATTCAGCCTTTCAGTATGGTATTTGCATGTGGTTCTTTGGCAGAGGGTCTGGTTTTAAAGCATGTTCAGTATTAGGTTTTATATGAAACACTGGCAAAATTATACTGATGAAATATACAGGTAAAGAAAAAGGCATATCATTAAGGTTTATAATAGCTAAAGTTGAACAGTATTTTATTAAATTAAAAGAGTACTTATCCAGCAGGTACACTGACTGCTTGTTTGCAGCAGAGCTATGTAATTAACTGGGGTTCTTCAAACTTCTAAAAATTAATGCAAATATAATTTAATAATGAGTAGCTTAATTTCAGGTTTGTGAAAATAAAAGGTTTCACTCTTCCGTTAAAATTTAAAAGTTTAATAAAGGACAATAGGGGATAAAGACAGTAAAGCAAAGTAACAGTGCTGGGTGCTTGGCACTTAGCCAGAAGCACACCTGTCACTGATGGAGACACTCTTTATATACCTTTCCTATTACATCAGCCTAATACATATTCATAAGCATTTATACATATTCAAATTTTCCCCCAAATTTGTTTGCATGTTCCAGGAACTGTTTAGCATGTCCCCTCCTCTGGTCTGCCTTTTAGAGCATGCGCCGTCCTCTTGGTTTTGGTTTTGGTCAGTCGTGTTATCACCTCCAGCTTGAGCCCTATTCTGTGGACTTTGCAGATGGCAGTTGCTGATATTTGAAATGTCAGTGGCAGGGGTTCTCATCACGCCCATTCTTTGGATGTTATCCAACCAAGCAGGCGGTTCAGTTATTGTAAGTTAACCACAAGTATTCTGAAATAACCATATCAGCTATTTCACCACTATGTCTAAGTTTAATTAGTAACAGAAATAAAGGCATTAGTTATTATTACACAACTATATCTTATAACAAGGCTACTTTTGTAAAAAATAAAATTATGCACATTGCATCCATTTTAATATTTGCGAAAAGCCAATACTATAATATGTACTTATCACAGGTTTCTGCAGTTGACTTTGGAGATCACTGCTATATTCTCTAGAAGAGTGTTTATGTGAAGTAAATTAAAGCATAGAAGAAATTTTAAGGAATAATACTGTTGTGGTGGCTTGACCTTGGCTGGCTGCCAGGTGCCCACCAAAGCTGTTCTATCACTGCCCTCCTGAGCTGGACAAGGGAGAGAAAATATAATGAAAGGCACGTGGGTTGAGATAAGGACAGGGAGAGGTCATCGATTGTCCTCAGTTTGAAGGGAACTTAAAGATCATCAAGTTCCAACTCCACTGCCATGGGCAGGGACACCTTTCACTAGACCAGGTTGCTCAGAGCTCTATCCAGCCTAGCCTCGAACACTTCCAGAGATGGGGATTCCACAACTTTCTCTGGGAAACATGTTCCAGTGCCTTACCATCCACATAGTCAAGAATTTCTTCCTAACACCTAATCTAAACCTACTGTCTGTCAGTGTGAAGCCATTCTCCCTTGTCCTGTGCCCTTGTCAAAAGTCCATCTCCATCTCTCTTGTAGGCTCCCTTCAGGTACTGGAAGGCTGCAATTAGGTCACCCCAGTGATGCCTTAAATCGCTAGTAAAAAATTTTAGATGCAGACACACAGTATAGGAAAGGGGTTTTACCTTGGTTTAATAGGATCCCAGATGCACACCGACGAACAAGCAAGCCCCGACGATATCCCCCGTATACAATTTATGGACAGCCTAGATTAGAATACCTATCTAAAAGTCTCCAATAAGAAGTCTAACAAATGAAGTAATTGCCCCCTTATTAAAATTGCCCCCCCCAAAAAGATTACTACTTAGTTTACAAAAAAACATGTCTCAGTGATGGGGGCCCTGTTCAAGGTTGGTGCATCATGCTTTTGAGATTGTGGGGATGTTTCGTCTTCCCCAAAGGATTCTGAGCAGAGCAAGGGGTACTAGGGTTATAAACATGTAGGGTTAAGATACAGGGAGTAAAAAGTACAGGAATGGGGAAGGGTAAAAGGTTATATATAAAGGATATATATAAAGAGAGTATAAAAGTAAAATAAAAGGACAAAAATCCATCAGGCATCACCAGAGCCTTCTCTTCTCCAGGAAGAAAAATCCCAATTTTTTTAGGCTTTCCTCATAGGAGAGGTGCTTTCGACCTGCACATGGCTGTTCTTCAGTGTCTTAATTTAAGACAATTATACAAGGCAGAGACTCCAAAATGAGTTACCTCCCTTTAGTTTTAACCACTCACCTTTCACCAACAAGGAGAGATTAATGTGAGAAGATATAAGTGAAAAAATAACAGTTTACTAAAAAGAAAAAATAGCAATAACCACTAGATACAAAGGTGCTGAATCCCATGGACCCCCCAGGAACAAAGAAAACAAGATGGCAAAGAAACCCCTCCCCCAAGATGGCAGCCACCATAGCAGCCCGTGAGGCCGAGAGGACAAAGACAAGATGGCAGAGAACCCCCTCTCAGCTCAACTTTCCTCCTGGAACAAAAATACGGGAAGGTAGGAGCTTACGAAGCAGTTCTGGTGGCAGATGGGGGGTGTTGACATTGTCTGGGGCAGCTCCAGCACTGCAGTGTCAGCCTCCCTGCTCCCTTTCAGCCCAGGTGGACCCAGTTGGTGTTGGCGCTGCAGTTCTGAGTTGTCGCTGTTTGACCGATAGCAGAGTGAAGAGTTCCAAGTCCTCCTAGAGTGCTAAAAGACTACTTTTATTAAATAATTAACAGATTTATATACACGCGAGAAGGCTATTCGGATTGGCCAACAATCATCCACCCCCCAGGGATTGATTGGCCCAGGCGTTTGAGCGCCTGTGTCCAAAAGCCGCTTTCAATACCATGAAACTTTATCTTTATTTAGAAAACATAGAAGAAGAGAAAAATTCCCGTGGGAAAGGATCTGTGCTGCCACAGCTCCCCCTTTTTGTTTAAGAACTAGAAGGCATTGCTTGTGAACCTCTGTAAATTCAGCATGAAGGATCTGCTTGGTAGTGGCCAGTTACCAAAAAGAGCCTAGATGGAATACCGATAAGGAGTCTGTCCGGCAGTGGCCAGCCACCGAACAGAGCCCAAACCAGATGCTGATTTAGGGTGAACAGAGAGACTCTCCAGCAATACCTTGGGTAATGCATCTATAAACTTAATTCTATATTACAATTCTATAATTCAGTTAAAACATGCTTTCAAAGTCCTTGCTTTCTGACTCCATAAAAAACTTAAATTTCAGTCTCTGCTTGTGGAAGGACCGTCTTCCTGATGGTCAATGTCCTGGCCATCATAAGGATCACTCGGTTGATGTTCTGCATTCTGGTTATCATTTTGAGGTTGCCGGTTCTGTCTCTGGAGCCGCAGGTCAGGGAGAAGGCATTTTGCAGGCAGCCATCGTACCCCAGTATCTGTGGAGACGCAAGCACACCCATGACCCCAAGCAATAAGCTCATGTAGGCCGTCCCAGGTGTTAGTAAGTAGGTTCCGTACCCATACCTTCGCCCGGGGCAAGTGCAACTTGTCTGATGACTGCAATGAGAGAAAATGGTTCAAAATCACAGGGTTATTAGAATTCGGTGGCACTGTAAGGTGATTGATTGTGTACAAAGCTTTTTCCAATCGGCTCTGTGGGGTTTCCCCATGCATTCCCCCTTTTTGTCTTTCCAAGACACGCTTCAGATTACCATAAGCATGTTCAACAATGGTTTGGCCAGTAGGAGAATGCAGAATACCGAATTTATGGTCTGCACCCCATAGGTGTAAGAACTGCCACATTTTCTGCGAGGCGTAGGCAGGACCATTATCGGTTTTCACTGTAGATGGCATCCCCAGGACCGAGAAGGCTAATTTCCAATGGGCAATGACATCGCGGCCTTTTTCTCCAGTATGAGCAGACCCCCACATGGCTGAGGAGAAAGTGTCAATAGACACATGCACATATTTGAATCGGCCAAATTCAGGGATGTGTGTTACATCCGTCTGCCAGAGCTGCAAGGCCTTTAGGCCTCTGGGGATTACCCCCGGTGGCAGAGGTGCAGTGAGTCTGTGGCAGTCAGCACAAGCACTGACAACGTCACGAGCCTCAGTTGGCGTCAACTGAAACTGCTTCTGCAGGGTATGTGCACTCTGATGAAAGAAATTGTGTGATGCCTTGGCTTGTGCAATTTTGTCAGGCTGAGGTGCCACCCACGCAGGGTTGGCTAACATGTCAGCCCTGGCATTGCCTTCTGTTATAAAACCTGGTAATTTGGTGTGGCTTCAAATGTGCAAAATGTAATATGGATGCACTCGAACTTGAATCGCCTTCCACAAAGTTCACAATAGCGAAAACAGAGTCGCATCATTGACTTCTTTTACAAGTGAACAATCTAAACGTTTAGTTATATCTGCTATGTAAGCAGAGTCAGTGACCAAATTCAAAGGTACCTGAGAGAACCGCTGAAAAGCCATGGCAACTACCTTCAATTCAACCAACTGAGCAGAGCCTGACTCGTGGCTTTTCAGCACTTGCCACTCAGATCCCTCCTTCCAGGCGCCAATGGCCTTTCCTGTTTTCCCAGAACTGCCTGTGAAGACGGTGGGTCCATGAACTGGCACCCGACTGTTCTTTGGCCGCAACGTAAAACTGATTGAATTCGCCAGCTGCAGCAATTTGTGGCTGGGCAGATGATAAGCAATCTGCCCTGAGAAATTTTGCAGTGCATTTTGCAAAGGAGCGCTATTAGCAAGGCTCCATTCAAAGCTGTCCCGTGGTACTGGAACAACAATCGTTGCAGGATCCGCTGCCATCAATTGTAAACACTGATAATGGCATTTGATTATCAGGCAGGCTATCAATTCGGACAATGTGGGTGCTGTCTTTTTTGGCTGATGGGGCAAAAAGACCCATTCCAGGATATGCAAAGGGTCATCCCATTGTTTGTTCCACTGGCCAATGATACCTGTAGGATGGAGGTCTGGAGCAGTAATGAAAACAGTGATATCAGTAGAGGGATCTACTCGATAAACCTGACGAGCAGAAAAAGCCTGCTGCACTTCATTCAGCACTCGTCGTGCCTCAGGAGTCAATTTCCGAGGTGAGTTTAGATCAGAGTCCCCCTTTAAAATTTTAAAAAGTGGGGAAAGTTGTGTATTGGTTAGTCCCAAATATGGACGTAACCAATTGATGATACCCAGCAATTTTTGGGCATCATTCAGAGTCTTAATAGAGTCTGAAAACTGCACCTCTTGATGTTGTATGGTTTGATATAAGATTTTGACTCCTAAATATTTCCAAGGAGGCTGCTGTTGAACTTTCTCCGGAGCCACTTGCAACCCATAGGAATGCAGGGCAGCAAGCAATCAAGGCTGTAACCTCTGCAACTCATCCTGGGTGGATGCTGCCACCAGGATATCATACATATAATGGTAGCAGAGTGCCTCGGGAAACTGCTCGTGGATTCCGGACAAGGCCTGAGCGACGTACCATTGACAGATAGTCGGGCTATTCTTCATGCCCTGAGATAACACTTTCCATTGAAATCGCTTTACAGGCTCCGCATTGTTAATTGCAGGCACAGTAAAGGCAAATTTTGGCCTGTCATTGGGGTGCAAAGGGATTGTGAAAAAACAGTCCTTCAAATCAATGATCAAGATTTCCCACCCTGTGGGAATAATTGTAGGTGAGGGCATACCAGGCTGTATGCTCCCCATACTTTCCATCACTGCATTAACTTTTCAGAGATCTTGGAACAGTCCCCATTTCCCCGATTTTTTCTTAATTACAAAAACAGGGGTGTTCCAGGGACTGGTAGAAGGCTCAATGTGTCCCTGTTGCAGTTGCTCCTGAACCAGCTGACAGATGGCGACTAATTTGTCTTTTGGCAGGGGCCACTATGGTTCCCATATAGGTGTTTTGGTCAGCCATCTCAGAGATAGCGTGGAATACGGTGCGCCCTTGCACACAGTGACCCCTATTAAAAATTTGTTGTGATTCACGCCCTCCAAGCTGCCAACATGTCCCGTCCCCAGAGGTTAATTGGAGCCAAAGTAACAAAGGGCCGGATCAAGGCCGTGTGTCCCTCTGGGTCCTTCACCAACATAGGTCTCTTACTCAGTCAGCTCTGTGTGGTTCCTCCCAGCCCCACGATAGCTGATCCCGCAGGGGCTAAATGCCATGAAGGAGGCCATGAAGAGGAGGAAAGAATTGTTGCATCAGCAGCAGTATCAATCAAACCTTGGAGCCAAATTTGGTGCGGATGCACTTTTGGTATGACGAGGGTACATGTCATCTGTGGTCTCTGATTAGAGATGGCAGCAGCCCAGTAGACCTGCGGAAGTCCCGGCAGTTCAGTGCTGTTACCTCTGCAAACTTGCTGGTCTGTCCTGGGAACAGAAGACTCAAAAGGCAACAATTGAGCAATGTGAGTCTTTTCAGGGATAGTGACAGGGGGATCTGATGTGGAAACCGTAGCATGAATCTGGCCTGTAAAATCAGCATCTATAACTTCTGGAATAACAAGGATACCTCTGCTCGTGGCATCAGGCTCTTCCACAAGCAGCGCACTGAATCCCTGATCTAGGGGTCCATGCACATCCAAGGGAACCCAATGGGCATCACCAGATTCTAGGACAACTGTTGCTGTGGTGTAGGCGTCGACTCGGGCTAAGCCTTGGGTGCCGTCTCCACATTGACTGGATATAGGCCTGTGCAGCCGCCCTGTTCTGGGGGAACGGTTGTGATGGGGGGCAAATCCCCCTTTTTGCACCCCTTTTCATGTTTCCCGACAGGGGTCGACCATCTACATGGTACTGAGACCTGCAATAGTCTGAACAGTGACCTGGCCTGCCACACCTCTTACATTGAGGAGTCTCAGTTCCCAAATTTTCCTTCTGCTTTGATTTGACTCATTTCCGTTTGTTCCCAGCTTTGGGCTGCTTTTGTCCCTGATCAGGGGACTCCTGACCAGGCGATAGAAGTGCAGCCAAGGCGGATTTCCTTGGGCTGTCTGCCTCCACCTTAGCGCAAGCTTCTACCATGTCTGTGAGTGAAGGTTCCCCTAGTAGGGCATTTATGATCCTTCTACACTCCTTGTTGGCATTGTCTCTTGCCAACTGCTTGCACAATATCTGTCTCAATGTATCATCTTCCACCTGCTTTTCCAAGGCAGCTGCTAGCTTCTCTACAAAGGTCAGGAAAAGCTCAGATTGCCCCTGATGTATTTTTGAATACCATGTTTGTGGGGCAACCATCTCCATGGTTTTTGTGATGGCTCCCATACTGAGCCTTTGGGCCTGCTCCAGAATCTGAGGATCCCGAGTAGCTTGGACGTTGGGGTTAGTGAAATGTCTTTTCCCCATAAGGACATCAACCCCAATCGTGTGCCTAGGGTCCTCAGAAGGCAATTGTATATTCTGCCTCACCTGTTTTTCAGTCATCATTCTCCAATTGTTCTCGAAAACTGCATATTGCACGGGGTGAAACAAGACTTGAGCCAAATACGCAATGTCAAATGGAGCAAGCAGATCACTATTTATCACTCTAATAATTTGCATAATGTGGAGAAGAGAGGCCATATTGTGTTATCTTTGAATAAAGATAGTTTATCACTTTCCATGCAGTGACGTCATGCCTGCTTTGCTCATTTGAATTCGGGTCAGGCTTAAACACAGGAAAAGCCTGGACATCTCCTTGCAGGAAGCTAGCATCACTTTGATCTGCTGTAGCAGCCAACGGGTCCCTTTCATGGTTCTCCCGTCGTTTTGGCAACCCTAATCTCTCTATAAGTTCATAATGTCCCACATCCAGCGCGCCCTGTTTCACTGATTCCCAGAAATGCAGGGAGTTCTGTGGGCATAATGGCTTTGCGCCATCCAGGCATTTCCAAGGGTTGCTCAGAAGCAAGCGCTTCTTTCGCCACCCTCCCAGCGCAACCTTTCACCCAGGAGGAAGCATTCCGTCTAAGTCGCTGTCTGAATCGTCAGAGTAGGACTTGCTATCTGCAAGCCCTATCACAAATGATGGGGTCTGGCTGGACGCAGTTCGTGTGCCGAGAAACGGCACAGTGATGGGGTTCAGGAAGGGTCAAGATGATGGCGGCGATACAGGCAGGGCATCAGGCTTCCCCACTGAATTCACTGGCACAGCGTCAGTTAAAATCGCTTGCTTCATTGGCACAAAAGCGGCTGGGTCAGCGCACTGTGCCGAGGCTGCGTCTGCCACTGGAACCATCAGAGGGACCGGCACATTCTGTTTTTGTCCCGGATCCCGCAGCACTCCGAGTCTTTCTGGGCAGAAGCACCCACTGACGGAGATTTTCCTTCCGGTTCCCGCCCGGCCCGCGTCTCTTGTGCAGTCCGCCCAGCAGCCCGGACCTCCGAGTCCACGGCTGGGATGGATGGAACTGGGGTCTGTTCTGCCCTGGCAGTGTCGCGGCAGGGCATGTAATTTCTGCACTCTCAGTTCCTGCACCCGGGGCAGTTTGCGCCGTGGCTGGGAGCTGCAGCTGTGGCCCCGTTGGAGGGGGAGGGGCCACACCATTCTGCAGGGGCAGAGGCGGTGGGACGCTCACCACCATCCCGTGGTCCCCCCAATCCCCCTCTCTTCAGCATCTCTGCTAGCTGATCATTTGGATGAGGGTAGGCGGGTAAAATAAAATCATTTGGAGAATTATACTTGTGCTTTTGGGACCTATCCGCTACTGTGAGGTCGGTCCGGGGTGGGGGTTTTTCAGTGCGGTCCTCGTCGATTGAAAACAAGGAGTCCAAAGAGATGCATTAAGTTCTGCAGTGTAAAATTCCTGTCCCCTTAACATGTCCCAGACCGATCGCCATGTCCGATGCAAACGAATGGTTTTCTCATCTCCAAATACCATTTCTCTCCACAGTTCCCTCCCAACCTTCAGCCAGAGAGCACAGTCCACGTTCGTCTCCCACACTTTGGGCAGACTGTGTTCTGTAGCCCAGTCCATAAGCAATCTGGTCAGGTGCTGTTTCCACTTGACCGTTGGATCACACCAGGGATCCTCCAAGAAGGATCGCAAAAGGAGGTCTATCTCCATCCCAAACCCTGAGCCACGGCGGGGGGGGGGAGGGTGCCGGGGTATCTTTTGCAGTTCGTGTCGTACACATCGGTGGTCACCAGATGTCACTGTTTGACCGATAGCAGAGTGAAGAGTTCCAAGTCCTCCTAGAGTGCTAAAAGACTACTTTTATTAAATAATTAACAGATTTATATACACGCGAGAAGGCTATTCGGATTGGCCAACAATCATCCATCCCCCAGGGATTGATTGGCCCAGGCGTTTGAGCGCCTGTGTCCAAAAGCTGCTTTCAATAACATGAAACTTTATCTTTATTTAGAAAACATAGAAGAAGAAGAGAAAATATCCCGTGGGAAAGGATCTGTGCTGCCACACCGAGTCACTGCTGCTTTGCAGGGGACAGGGTGGGAGGGAGGGGGGAGGCGGATGAAGAAACAGTCCCACCAGGCACTGAAAAGATGCAGTCCTGGACCCACCGGTCCTGAGTGGCGGCGGTGGTGAAAAGGTCTGAAGAAAACACCTCCTACAGCGTCAAGCAAGCCCCCCCCCCCTCAGCAAACAGCAGGTGGCTGGAACGGGGCCAGCAGCTGGGAAGCTCATGGAGAGCGGCTCTAACCCCTCCTTGGCAAAACTACAGGCAGCAAGAGTGAAGGTATTGCAAAATTCTCCAAAGCCCAAGGAGAAAAAAAAATCCTGCCTTGAGCCACCTCACATGAGTCAGCAAGTGGCATAAAAAATCCAAAGCAAACAAATGCACAGATGTTGCAAAATCTGCTCCGAAACAGTTTCAGATTGTGAAATGCAGCTTCTCAGGTTGCGACTCTGAGACCTGCCTGAGGCAGGCCCCTCAGGGAGCCTGGAGAGAACAAAAAGAGAGCTTCCTTCATGTCTGTTCCTTGTTTTAAAGGGACACTGCCCCCCCCCCCCCTTTGAGAATCCAGGGTAGAATACACAGGTTTCATTTCCTGGCTCCTGGGTCTTAAAGAGACTTAAAACAGACTGCACAGATCGACTTAAAAAAGATATGGAATACACAATATTTTGAGTCACCTAGGTCAACTAGGACATTCAGAGACCGCTCTTCACACTCAATCCACCTCTTGATGTACATGGCAGCCCCTCCTCTTTTCTTTCCTCCCCTTTCTCTTCTGAACAGCCTGTAGCCATCAATAGTTACACTCCAGTCATGGGATTCATCCTACCGAGTTTCAGTAATGGCAATGTCTCAGTTTGAGACAATTTAAAGGAGAACACTCTGAAATGAGTTGTCTCCTTTTATTGGCTTAAACAATCCCTTTCCACCAATAAGGAACAAATACAAGTAAATAAGTGAAATAAATAACAGTTTAATAACAAGCCAAACAGGAACAGGCAAAACATAACAGTAAATAACTGCTAGATACCAAACTGCTAAAAACTCACACCCCTACAGGAACAAAGAGAGAACCAAAATGCCGGAAATACCCTTTCCGATATGGCACCCGGCAGGGATGACCTCGGGCTTGTAGGACAAAGGGACAAGATGGCGTCAGATCCCTCTGAGCTTCACAAAGCAGTTCCAGCAGCGGACGAAGGCCTGATGACTTGTCTGGGGTCAACCCTTTCCCCATGGCAAGACACAACAGAGCTGGCATGGCAAAATGAAGGAGCTGGGCTGGGGCCACTCGGTGTTTCCTCTCTCTGGCTTGGCGCTGCTGACAGCAACCCGGGACAGAGCAGGGTCTGTCGTTCTGCTCCTGCCGGTGCAATGCCCCTGACTGTGGACAGGCAGTTGTGGAATTCACCCTAAGGCAGCTCAAAACCGCTAACTGCAGTCTCCCTGAGCCAAGAAAAAAAAAACCCAAAACAAAAAGAGAACCCAAAAAAGAAAGAAAAGCCTTTGCCTGAACAAAGACCAAGCAGCCAGTGAAGCAAATACCATGCAGCAAAGACCTGGAAACTGCCTCTGAGATGATTTTTAATAATGCCCATGATCACACCCCACCACCACACCAGGTCCCCAGCTGTAGGGTCATAAAGATACAGTAACAATTTTTGGGTGCAGATAGACATGAAATACAATAACATTATGAATCACCTTGTCACGAATGGGAGACAGGAGCTTAGATGAATTTCTGCTGTTTGCTCAGGCTTCTAGCAACAGGCAGTAACTCTTATTAGGGTGGCCAGCACCCCAAGACCTGGTCTCATTCGCAAGGTCCTTTAATAATGGCCAATTAAGTCTAATATGATATAAATTATCATTTATTAGACACAGAAAATGACAGACATAAGACTAGGACAAACTACATACTACACAGGAATAAAATAATTGCAAACTACGAGTAGCTAAAAATGCAGAGCACGAAAAGGTACCTATTCTTATTAACAGCTAGCAAGAATAATATAGCAACCAATGTATCTTACCCAGCCAATTGGTGGTGCAGCATACTTCGGAATCCTTTCACACAATTCCCAGGAAAGTAACCACAGAGTCTGTGTCCAGACTCTGGGGAGAAGCTCCTTGCACATCTTTAGAGTGTATATAGGAAACCTCTGCCTTTGGGATATTTTTCGTGAGTTTTTATAGTTGTAAAAGTGCGTCTTTCAGTCACATATTGATTTCTTTGTTTCTCTTTTCGTATCCTCTCCATACCAAAATATGAATTCAAGGTTAGAGATGTCAGACCTTTGGGCGCCAAGAGATAACCTCCTGCTGGGCTTCTGACCCCACCAGAGTTATCTGTGTTCCTCCATGAAGCAGAAGGAGAGAGGGGAGGGGGGAATGTCCTGCCACAATTCACCCCTGTGACCAAAGGCACTAACTTTTACCTCATGAAGTGATAGTGTTATAAATTAGGTCTCAATAATCAATCAGAGACAATGTCCAATTAAGTATAATTTGATTTATTTAGAGCAAGCGGGTATCAGCGAGGCAGCGCTGGGCAGATAACTGCGCCAAAATAGTCCGAACTCCCCTCTTTTATGCAGTCTCTATTTTCTGACCACGTATATCTTCCGGAGTTGGTACAGCCCCTTCATCATGTTGTTTGCTAGATGGTCTTATTCTGCTCTTCGGTGGTCGTGGGAAACAAGTTCTTGTATGTTCGCAGTGTCGTCCCCCCCAAGCAATGATTCTATATCAGCCCACTCCCAACAAATACAGGATACAGGATGTGCAGGGTGGGGGTCTCCCTCCCCTTTCTATTCGGTTCTGTGGGCAAACAGGATGCCTTAACAGGATGTGTTGGGGCCCCTTTTCCTCTCTCTTGTGATTCTTGCGAATTCTTATCACAACAGCACAGGTATCTCTTGCCTTCATGCTATAAAAATACTCACATTCATAATATGTGCATTATTATTAAGTATTTTAGTATACATAGTTTTCCTAAGTTGTATTTTTCTTTAATAAAACTTTTCAACATGTTATTGATATTGATAAGACGCACCTGCTGTTGCTTCAGTTTATGGGTTTATGTAGTAGATTATGTAACACAAAATATATATTTCAAAAGAAATATAGTAGCAATAACTAAGAGATTTTAAGATATGGCATTAACTTCAGCGTGTTCATGGTAATTGGAGATAATTTAACAAGTCATTTTGTTCGTGCTGATATTAGTTCATGTAGGGTAGATTGTTTTCCACCCCTTGAGTCTTAGGATCATAGGAGGACGTGATGCAAATCAGGAACAAAGAAGAGTTCGTGGAGGCAGTTTCTTCATAGCAGCAACTGGAAGAGTTCAGTAAATGGTTGGTGACTCACTTCCTTTGTGTTCTTCAGTCTTCTTCAGTGAAGTTTAGTGTTTCACATATTTTTGCTTAGCATGTTAAGAGTTAGACAATTTATAATGGTTTAAACAAATACACACACATATATATATATAATTAGTTTTATTGTCTCAGGGGAATTAAAGATGTAATGAAAATTAATTGTTTTATGACATAACGACGAGAGGGAACTCACGGCAGTCTCAATGTGAGATATAGACAAGCTCCATTTTATTTCACCACACGAGAGACTTATATACTGTTACAGATGTTACTAATTATAGTTACACACGTATTCGCAGTTTGTTCTCACATAATCAGGGTTTTCTCCTGCATTCTTTGTTAATCACAAATTCACTCCCGTACATTCCTTACACAGCTGCATCTTCTTGAAATCTTCTCACAGAACATTCTCAGGGAAACAAGCCACTGTAGCTTGTTAGGATTTTAACTAAGGCCTGAGTATGCTGAGGCCCTGCTCAGGTGTGTTCAGTTAGCATAAGTTTTGCTGGAAAACTGCGTTTTCCAACAGTTTTATTTACTTTGAATATAATTCTAATTGGGAACTTATGTTTTATTTTGGGAAAATTAAAACTGATTCTATAATTTAAATTATATTTAGGATGAAATTTTTCTCACAGTGGCAATCAGAGTAAAGGCATAGATACACTAAGGTAATACTTGTAGAAACTACAAAAGATATATGTATAAAAACATTTTTAAAATAATAAAATTATTAAATTATCTAGTGCTTTAATAGTACTAAATAAGGTTTTAATGTTATATGAATAAAGTAAAATTTATTCTTTTTGAGATTTTTAGAGAAAATGGTTATCGTCTGATTTACATATTTTGTTGGTTTCAGTTCTGCAAATTTGGCATATGATTCATATACCATTAATGAACATTAACGTTAGAAGTATAATTATTATGCTAATTAGCTTTCTCATTATTGCATTTATATTTGGAATTCATGAGGTTATTTAATTACATTTGTTTCTAGATTTTTTTTTTATTTTATGTAAGACTCTAGAGTTTTCTTTAATTTCTTTAGATCAGTTTGTATTTTTTAGAGTATGATTTATGTATACACAGCAGTTAGTGTTGATGACTGTGTATACTCCACCTTTGGAGGTTAAAAGCAAATTTAAAGTTATTTGATTTTGCTGGACTACCCTTTCAGAGGCTGGCAACTTGTTGCAAAGCACTGATTGCATTGTTTGTTTAGCTTTTATATGTTTAATGATTATGGATATGTTTATTATTGTTTATTTTAATTTAGAACTTTCTCACAAATTGTGGATTCCAGAGGATTTTTTAATTTAAGGATTTAAAATTTTGGGGTTTTTTGTTATAAAAGATCGTAGGTGTTTTCTGTGGAATTTTGATTAATGATGTCTATTTTTGAGACTACAGTTTCAATGGTGTATATTTTTTATTATAGAGGAGGTAGAGCTTTTTTTTAGCTTTATTTTTACAAAGCTAGTAGTATTTGATATTGTTTGGAATAGGCCCACTAGTGTGTGGTATAAATGCCTTTTCCAGCTATGTCTAGATATGAATGACACTTGGGATAGATTCTTACCATACTTTTATGGCTATGCTTAGGTAACTTCATTCTTTGGTGTGAAGCCACCCCTGGTGTCTCTAGACACCTGTATATACAGAGGTTTTAACATGTGAAAAACGAGGTCCACTCTCCTGTTAGGATTAAAAAGGTTTAATAAAAGACAATAGGGGACATTTTTTTTTAACTTGTTAATCTAATATTTCTGTTTACACAATCTTTATATGGTACTAACCCAAAACTGCAACTTAATCAATTATATGCTTTCTTTCAGTTAGTTTTCAATTTCTTATTAGTATATTTTTTTAGTTTATAAACTAGACAACTCTGACTCTAGAGTTTGAAATAAATGTATGCTTTTAGGAATGAGTATGTGTTTTCTTCCTGTTGTTAGTCTTGCAATGCTGCAGTGAGCTATTCTCAGTATCAGTCTTTTCCTTTTAGTGTGTAAATGCAGGCTAAGCTTGGGGGTAGTTGAGAGACAGGAGAAACCAGGTTTTTTAGCTTTTCTCTCTCAGGTAAGAGGCCTTCTAATTGTCCACCCTTTCTTTTAGCAGTGTTTAATTTGCATTTTTAAAGCTGAGCTTTTGGCTTTTGGGAATAGCCTGGGCAGTAGCCTAGAGGCATGTACAAAATAGTCAAGATAATATT
This sequence comes from Lichenostomus cassidix, assembly GCF_008360975.1. Classification (NCBI taxonomy): domain Eukaryota; kingdom Metazoa; phylum Chordata; class Aves; order Passeriformes; family Meliphagidae; genus Lichenostomus; species Lichenostomus cassidix. The sequence continues at coordinate 22,200,745 of NC_139510.1, forward strand.
TAGCTGTATACACCAAAACCGAATAGACATTAAAAGTCATGTTTAATTTTGCAATTGCCAAAATTTGGCACAAAGAGAGGACTTTATGCTTATAAATTTTAGTTATACACACAGAGGATTTTTTAAAGGATCTTCCAGGCACACAGAAGATGCAGCATTCAACTGGTGTCCAACATGTTTCAACATTCAAGCAGTTACTTTTATTTTATTTTACTTTACAGGTGTCTCTGTGTTTGTATATTCCGGCATAACTTAACACAGATAATTCACACACGCCCATACACACCACACGCATACTCAAAAGATTTTAAAGCACAATCGGTAATATATAAAAAGAAACAACAATAAAATCAACAGTTATTCAGATGTGTTTTCACTCTTTTCATGTACACACACGCATTTCAAAGGGAAAAGTATTTGAGTGAACTTTGTGGTTATTACAGAAGATTTAGGAACATGATTTTTTCTAGTATTTTAAAAGTATTTATGATTTCTTTGGAAAAATTTCCTTCTAGTAGATATGATATCTACTTTAGGAATTACAGCTTGGTTTGCCAGCTACTAGTTGTTAGGAGTTTTAACTTCTTAGAGGGAATTTGGTATATATTTAAAAGTAGCTAACATGCAAATTGTTCTTTATTTACATGTAAATGCCCAAAGTGCAGTAGTATTTTATGATAATATTGAGTTTTATTGATTAGTAGTTAAACACTAGTTTCTATTTGTCTTTTTTTAAACAGAAAAGTTGTAAGTAGAATGCATAATTAGATGTCGGGGTTTGACTTTGACTAAACGCCAGGCACCTCGACTCTCTCTTGCTGAAAAAAAACTGTAAAAAACACACACCAATTTCATGAGTTAAATGAGATAGGACATTGGTAGGAGGACACACAGAAGAAAAGGGCAGACAGGCTCTAAACTTAAAGTTGCAAAAAGTGATTTAATTACCTAACAGAGTTGGAGGATAAATGCAAGGCAAAACCAAATTTTTCATACACTATTTTGTTCACTCACCCCCTCCCTCTTACAAACTGTGAAAAACAAGGTTCACTCTCCTGTTAGGATTAAAAAGGTTTAATAAAAGACAATAGGGGACAGATAAAAGCAAAAGGTCAGCGCTGGGTGCTTTGGCATTCAGCCAAAAAAGCACACCTGGTATGGACAGAGACACCCTTTACATACTCTTCAGCCTAATGCATATTCATAAACAGTTATACATATTCATATTTTTCTCGAAACTATTTTGCATGTTCTGGGAACTGATCCGCCTCCTCGGAGCATGCGCAGTCGTCTGTCATTGATTCTGTTATCACTCCCAGATTGTGGTTCCTGCAGGCGACAGGTGCTGATAGTTGGAGTGTCAGAGGCAGGGTCCATTCATGGGATGTTATCCAGTTCAAGCAGACAGTTCAAGCATTCTAATAAAACTATAACAGCCATTTTACTACTATTAAACTCAGCTAGTACTAGAAAGAAAGACCTTAGTCATCATTACACAGCAATTTTTCACAACCAGGCTACCTCTATAAGAAAAGAATTAAAACAATACACATAGTATCCATTGTAATATTTGCGAAAAGCCAACATTATGACATGTATTTATCACACAAACCCATTTTATTCACCTCCTTTCTTCTTTTTTTAACTAACAGCTCGGGTAGGGGGGCAGGGTGTGGGGTATTTTCTCAGTCCACAGAGCAGGTCCATAAATTTATTCATCACGACAATTCTTCTACTACAAATACTTTATACTCTTTATCTCTACTTATCTCTCTCTCTCTCCAGACAGTTTCTCTGCTCTCACCCCCTCCATCTTAAGAAGCAGTCTCTCTGCTCACCCCCCTCTCCCTCTCTCCAAGCCAACAGCACGGTCAGGGCGCAGGGTGAGGCGTGTTTTATGGTGAGTCTATCAGGGAGAGGGGTCCTCTACTTAGCAGTGGGGTCCTTCTCACGAGAGACAGTCCTCTGGGAACTTCTTTGGCATGGGTCTAATCTCACAAGCAACATCCCACCCGAATTCTGCTGCAACATGAGTCCTCTTGTCTATAAGGTGCTGTGCAGACTCTCCTGAGCTGAGGCCAGGCTGCTTCCATGCCAGGAGCAAGGCCTTTCTCTCCTTTGCAAGGCCTTTGTAGCTGTGGTGGTTTTGATTGGCCTAAAACATCAGTAAAGTATTTTTTAACATCTAGGAGAAATTTGGACTCCTCAGATGCTGTTGTGGTAGGCCTGGGGAGGTGTCTGATGGGTGGGGAGTGGCACAAAGATGGCTCCTGTGTGTCCTGAGTGACAGTTCTGGAAGTTTTTACATCAAGTCCAGCAGAGCCAATCTCTGATGGCTCTGAGAGTGATGGACATGCTGCCGGCCAAGTTTGGGCCAATTGGAGGTGCTGGTTACACCTCTGTGAAGCTCAAACTTGGCCGGTAGCATGTCCATCACCTTCAGAGCCTGAATTTTATTACTCTTATCATCAGGTGGTGTTATAAACTCTGGAATCTCCTCTATAATTTTTGTCCGTTAATTACATGCAGCTTTTAGATGTAAAGCGAGTGCCTAAGAGATAATATTTTTTTTAATTTTTATTTGCTAGTGAATGTTGGGCTTCATATTATTTCTCATGGATTTTATTCTGGCTCAAACTAGTTTCTGATCGGCAGAGGAGAAACCCTGTGTCGCCATAAGGCATTTGCTAAGTCTTTAGTCGGATAAAAATTGCACACCATCACCCTGCTCGCTGTGCAAATATTGTCACGAATGGGAGACAGGAGCTTAGATGAATTTCTGCCGTTTGCTCAGGCTTCTAGCAACAGGCAGTGATTTGCCCCAATCGAGCCCGGAGACACTTCAGAGACCAAGTCAGAGAAGTGAGTATTTGCTTTATTCGGTGCACCGGATGTGTGGGGAATTCTTTCCGCCAAACACACACCAGTACTTCTAAAGGCACAGTGTTATAGGTAAAATTCATGAATATTCATTACATTCTCTAGGATAGGAGTGGTTATACAAATTACTTCTCATAAGTCTTTAATATTATTAGTGATTTCTTGTGCTCAATGGCAAAAGGATTCCTTTTGCTCCCTTTTATCTTGATAAGATTAAGGGAATCCACAAGGCCAGAACTGTTATCAGCCTTCATCCTGGACAGGCGCCGTGCTGGTGGAAGGGGCAAAAGCTCAAAGAAACAAGGATGGTTGAAGTGCAAATAGATTTGGGTTTTCTATTTGACCCCAGCTTTCTCAGCAGTAACTCTAATTAGGGTGGCCAGCACCCCAAGACCCTGTCTCATTCGCAAGGTCCTTTAATAATGGCCGATTAAGTCTAATATGATATAAATTATCATTTATTAGACACAGGAATTGACAGACATAAGACTAGGACAAACTACATACTACACACTACACAGGAATAAAATAATTGCAAACTACGAGTAGCTAAAAATGCAGAGCACGAAAAGGTACCTATTCTTATTAACAGCTAGCAAGAATAATATAACATAGCAACCAATGTATCTTACCCAGCCGATTGGTGGTGCAGCATACTTCGGAATCCTTTCACGCAATTCCCAGGAAAGTAACCACAGAGCCTGTGTCCAGACTCCGGGTAGAAGCTCTTTGCACATTTTCAGAGTGTTTGTAGAAAACTTCTGCCTCTGTAACATTTCATGAGTTTTTTATAGTTGTAAAAGCGTGGCTTTAGGTCACGTATTCACTTCTTTGTTTCTCTTCTCACATCCTCTCTTCATACCAAAATATGAATTCAAGGTTAGAGGTCTCAGACCTTCGGGCACCAAGAGATAACCTCCTGCTGGGCTTTTGACCCCACCGGAGTTATCTGTGTTCCACCATGAAGCAGGAGAGAGGGGAGGGGGAGGACGTCCTGCCACACACCTCAGGACAGGCAGCTAGGTCATAACTTTCTAGCAGCACAGTGGCTTCCCAACTGGGTGCAACCCAGCACCTCAGCTGGGCTGTTGGCCATGTTGCCTTACTAGAAGAACACTTCTTAATTCCTTTGAGATATTTCCCTGGTGTTTCCCTGTTGGCTTCTGGTACTTCAGGATTCCCTGGCTCATTTCTGTAATACTGCAAGTGTGCTCCAGTGTGCACAGCACATTTTAGAATCACCGCCAGAGGACTCTCACTCCATCCCTCTAATCTTCACCTGTCATCCCACAATTTGCCAAGGACGAGCCTGATAGTGTCCCTCTCCCCAATCACATCTAGTTTGAAGCCCTGCCAATGAGCACTGCTAATTCTCAAGCAAAGACTCTGCTCCCTCGCTGAGAAAGGTGAGTCCTGTCTGATGCCAGCATACCCAGTACTGCATAGGCTATTCCACTGTCAAAACCCCCAAAATTTTGGCAATGACACCAGCTGTGGAGCCATGCATTAGTAGACTCAGCCCATCTATTTCTTCCAGTGTTGCTGCCTTCAACTAGAAGTATAGAGGTGTCTTGGTTTAAGGCAATTTAAAGGAGAAAACCTCTGGGTTATCTCCCTCATAGTTCCAAATAAGGAATGAATACAAGTAGATTAAGTGAAAAAATAACCCTTTACTAAGAAGCAAAACAGCAACAGTCAAGAAACAACAGCAAATAACTACCAGATACAAACTGCTTAATCCCGCGGACTCCCCAAAACAAAGAGACCCAAAAAAAATTGCTGGGCACAACCCCAAGATGGTGCCCTGGATTTTGATTGCATGGGTCAAAGAACAAAGGGAAAAATTCTGTCAGTCTTTTCCCAACCGCCCCCTCCTCTGTTCTTTTATCCCTCACTCTGGTTATCTCCTTGTTATAAATAGAGCCTCATTATCCAATCAGAGACGTATATCCAATTAAAGAATTTATTAATTAAAAAAAGCAAGCGGATATCAGTCAAGACAGCGCTGGACGGGCAGAGGTTCAAGCATACCTCTATGCACCGCGCCCCGGTTTGCAGAGAGTGAACTTTTATAATCCTTTGTAACTCACTCCCTCCGTATGCCTTGATTGGCGTCCCTTCATGAATCCTTGATTGGCTGCTGAGTCGTCTAGGCTGTCGTGCTCTGCGTTGAGTGGTTGTTACTGGGCCTCCTGGGATGGTCTCACTGTGGGGGTTGCACAGGACTCTTGGTAGGGGGAGGTTTTATGGCCCCTGAGTCAAATTCCTTTTGTATCTGTCCCGTGGGGGTTGGGCAAATGCCGCTTGCAAGCATCCTGTGGGGGTTGTAGAGCCATCAGCCTGCCCAAGTACATTGGTTTAAAGCAAGAATCGTTTTCATAACAGCAAAAAGAAAAATAAATGGAAAGGCAACCGAAGGCCTATCACCCTTTTCAAATAGTAATACAACTTCAGACAGAGATCTTAGAGAACTTTCTAATGCAGTAATAGAACTTTCAATTTTTACAAGGTCTTCATCAACTGCTGTTCTTAGTGCGGAAAACTCTTTTCCTTGTTGTACGAGAGAAGCTATACCAGTGCTGGCTCCAGTAGCCCCTAATGTTAATAAAGTGGCAATGGTTATAGCTGTGATTGGCTCTCTTTTTATTAAAGGGTGTTCTGGTATCATGTGATGATCCAGCACATATTCATTAGAGTGGTAAGTAAGTCGGGGAATAATCATGACTTGAATGCAATGATCCGTGGTTTTAAAAGCATTTGAGGGTATGCACGGGGTGACTCCAACACTAGCACAAACCCAATGTGCATTTTTTGCGGGTAACAACCATCTAGCTGGTTTTTGATTGTTAGGATTTTCCACAATTTTACTGCACAGGCTTTGTTTTTCTTGTGGCACTTGACCGATGCAGGTGCCAGTTCCAGTTACTTGTGCTAAGGTGATTCCAGCTCTTATATTTAAGTCACTTCTCCATTTACACTGGGTTGGATTGCTGTCATTGGTTTTAGTCTCTCTTCCATCAATAGCAATAGCTTCATAAAAGGGTGGTTTAGAGCTATAACAAAGCCAGCAATGTTCTGTTAAGTTAGGATTAGTAGCATTTAAAGCATAGTAGCTATTTTTTACTAATTTCCATAGATTATCTGAATCTGTGATGTTAGTTTCTGGTAGCATATTCCGTGGATTGATTGCTGTGTTTGGACTTATAGGTTGTGGGTCTGGAAGGACTATTTCCTTTTTTATGTAAAAAAGGCCTTTCGGATCTTGACTGAGGCCATTTCCCGGTTTGTTATTGGGACTATTGCTTGGAATCCAAAGTCTAAATTCCCATTTTTTTCCAATTATCCACCCTGGATCATCGGGTTGTTCCACATGTATGTCTGCAAATTGACAAGGAACTCCATTCTTCTCTTCTACTAAACCTCTCTTGGCATATGGATTATAGGCAGAAGGTCCCCGGTTATATTTAGGTGGTTTGCACCCGTATGGTCCCCACCAGACTGTGATAAATTGATCTTTTCTGGCTCTTGGAGGATAAACCGAGTTTATAGTTTCACAACTGTGCCACGCACAGTACGAATTTTGTTTGACGCACCAAATCTGGCCCCTCTTAGTGTCTGCTGGATTTGGATTAGGGCACATGTAAAAGGCTCTTGGTCCCACCCATCCTTTTGCTCGTGTTTCTGGGTTTTCACAGGATGAGTAATCGACCATGTCACACGAGGTGACGGTGAAAACTGGGGCTCCTACCATAATGTGAGTTTGTATTACAGTAGATTTGTCTAACCTGCCTAGTGTCCACTTAAACGGTTGGTGTGGGTGGTGTGAGAGTGTCAAGGTTGCATTGCTACATGGCATGGAACAGGCTATTATCAGTAACACATAATATATATGCAAGACTTGAGTGGAGGATCTCACTGCTTTTGATATTTTAAACAATGTCAGATTGTTCTCCAATTTGACTGGCAAATATCCCGGTTCACTCTGTTTCGTGAGAAGGGAGTTCAGAGTCTTATTGCCAGGTTGCTTTCTCACATTTGGTTTCCTTCTGCCTCGCCTGTCAACTGGGTTGCTTCCAGCTACAGGGGTGTCTATCTTCTCAGCAGCAAGGATAGACCTCTGTGAAGCACCTGTGCCGCTGCTTCCAGCGGTTCTGGTAACTAATCCAGTTTGTGTGTTTGACTGCTCATTCCGAGCAGGGTAAGTGCACTAATCTGACTCTGCATTCGCTCTTAACAAGCTCGGCCACCATGGGTCTGGGTTCATTGGAGTGATAACAGTACAAGTCGGGGTAAATGCCATGGGCAAAGATCTCCCACCATTCTTTAAACCCCTTTTCCAATCTGCCCATGTTAAGTGCCAATTGTAACATTTGTATTGTCTCAGCTCTTTCTGCTTCATAGCAAGGGAGGCAAACCCCTGATGGGGGTCTCTCCTTTCTGCAATAGATCCACCACTTTTCATTGCATACCTTGCAAACAAAGCACACAAAAGGATAACAATCACAATTAGTATCATAACATTTAACCACATAATCTTGTGCATATAGGCCGAGAGCATATTCAGATCTATAACTGTAAGCAGGCTTCTTTAAATGAATGTTGACAGGATTCATGTGAGTTATAGGAAGCTTATTGTTTCTTAAGCCTTAGCTTTAAGTCCTCAGGCTGTTGCGATGGGATGACTTGCCACGTCGAGTCTCGGGTGAACTTCTTCACACGGCTGGCGTGAGTCCACCCTTTCTCAGCAGTTCGTATGGCAGATTCTGTGGTGAGTAAGACAACATAAGGTCCCTCCCATTGAGGGGTTAGTGTGGATTCTTTCCATGTTTTTATTAGTACCTCGTCTCCCACTTGAAGTTTGTGTATTGGTATCCAGAGGGGAGGTCTTTGAACTATCAAGCCCTTTTGTCGTAGTTTTTCTCTCCGTTTAAACAACTGATTAATATAAGCTTGTAAATGAGCATCAGAGATTTTAGGATGATCTGCAGGGATTTCTGCATCAAAGGGCATTCCATACAACATTTCGAACGGTGACACTCCGATATCTGAGCAAGGTTGTGTCCTGATGTTTAATAAAGCTAGTGGTAAGCACTTTACCCAGCTCATTTTTGTTTCAAGCATTAATTTAGTTAATTGTTTTTTTATTTCTCCATTCATACGCTCTACCCTCCCCGAACTTTGTGGGTGCCAAGGTGTGTGATATTCCCAACGGATTCCCAATGCATCTGCAACCAATTTAGATATTTTAGAGACAAAATGTGGTCCTCTGTCTGAGTCTATGACTTCAATTAACCCATACCTGGGAATTATGTGTTCCAATAAAGTTTTAGTAACAGTTTGTGCTGTGGCTCTAGTTGTAGGAATGGCCTCCACAAAGTGGGTTAGGTGGTCTACGATAACAAGCAAGTGCTTATATCGTCCCACTTGGGGCAAATCAGTAAAATCTACTTGCACATGTGAAAATGGGCAATGAGCCAACTCCCTTCCCCCTGGGACTGCTTTTCTCAAATGCTGTTTGTTTACTCTTTGACAGGTTATACACCCCATAGTTATCTGTTTAGCTAGGTTGTACACCCCTAGACACATATATTTATTGGCAAAGTGGTCCACCAAGGCTTGTGTTCCCCAATGTGTTTTCTCATGTAATTTCTTTAATACCCGAAGTGCCATGCTCTTGGGTAAGATCTCCCTCCCATCAGCCAGCATCCATTTCCCTTCTGGATTTTCAACTGCTCCCGTTTGTGTTAGTTTCTCTTTTTCCTTTGCAGTAAATGTTAGTAACTTTGGCAGGACATATTCTATATCTCTACAGTAAGGGTTGTAGGCAAGTTTCTCGTGATCTTCAGTATCTGTATTACAGGCATAGCAGTAGTTTCTGTAAGGATTGTAGCAGCTACACACAAATGCATCCATTGGACCTAATTCCTTTAGGCAGGAATAACAGGGTTCATCTTCGAGATCTTGTCTGCAGCTCTCACAACTTAACCGGGGATGTCTCCAGGGGTCACTAGGCTTACTCACAATTCTTATATTCAGTAAAGCTGCACGTTTGGCTTCCTGGTCTGCTACGTTATTACCCCGGATAGTTTTACTAATCCCCTTTTGGTGTCCTTTTATGTGTACCACAGCCAATCGCTCTGGTTTCCTGGCTGTTTTTAAGATCTCTTTAATTAGCTGTTCATGGATTAGTTCTTTTCCCCGAGATGTAATCAGGCCTCTTTCTTCCCATATTTTTCCAAATGTGTGTATTACCCCAAAAGCATATTTGGAATCCGTATAAATTGTCCCCTTACTGGAGCCCAAGATTTTTAGTGCCTGCAGCAAGGCATATAACTCGCAAGCCTGCGCTGACCAAGCAGGACTTAAGGGTCCTGACTGAAGTACTTCAAAGTTTTCACCAATCACTGCATAGCCTGATTTTCTCTTTCCTTCCACCACCCTGGCAGACCCATCTATATAGAGTTCCCTGCCCTCCCCAAGTGCTTCCTCCTCGAGGTCAGGCCTGATTTTTGCTTGTTCTTCTATAGTCCGAAGGCAATTATGTGTCAGTGGTTCTGTGGAGGGGGTTCCATATAGAAATTGTGCCGGATTTTGGAGGGATGTGGTTTCTAAAGTCAGTTTAGGTGATGCCACCAACATTCCTTCATATTTTAGTAACCTGGCATCAGTAATCTATTTGTCCGCTTTTTGGGCTAGAATCCCCCTTATGTCATGTGGTGAAAATACCCGGATCTCACTTCCAAAGGTGATTTTTATTGTCTCCCCCACCATCAGAGCGGCTGCAGCTACCGTCTGTAAGCAACTGGGCCACCCTTTACTCACTGGTTCCAATAGTTTAGACAGATAAGCCACAGGCTTTTTGCTCCCAGCCCAATCCTGAGTTAGCACCCCATACGCCGTGCCCTCATCTACATTCACAAACAGACAGAAAGGCCTTGTTAAATCTGGGAGGTTCAGCACAGGAGCATTAATTAATTCTTGTTTTAAAACTTGAAAAGCTTCATCATCTTGCTCTGTCCATTTTAGCAAGCCCTCATGAGTTAGCTTTTCGTATAGAAATTTTACTCTTTGGCTGTAGCTCAAAATCCACTGCCTGCAATATCCAAACAGTCCTAGTAGTTGCCTGACTTCCTTTTTGGTTCTCGGAGGGGGCATATCTAATATGCCCTGGACCCAACTAGGATCTAATTTCTTGGTCCCATTTACTAACCGGTGTCCCAGGTACTTTACTTCTTGTTCTGTGAATTGTAATTTGGATTTGGACACTTTCAGTCCTTGAGAACCTAGAAAGTTTAATAGTTTAATACTTTCTCGTCGAACATCTTCTTCAAGCTGTCCGGCTATGAGAAGGTCATCTACATATTGAATTAATTTTACAGCAGGTCCTGGTTGGTAATTTTGTAAAATTTGATTTAGTGCTTGGTCAAATAAATTAGGGGACTCTGTGAATCCTTGAGGCAGTACAGTCCATCGGAGTTGCTGTTTAATATGTGTTTCTGGGTCGTCCCATTCAAATGCAAAGTAATCCCTGCAGTTTACATCGAGTGGACAAGTCCAAAAGGCATCCTTTAAATCTATGATGCTGTACTATATATCATGTGGTCCCAGCTGGCTTAAGATAGTGTATGGATTGGCTACTACTGGGAATCGCTCAATGGTCTTTTTATTTATCTCCCTTAGAACATGGACTAATCGGTAGCTGCCGTCTGGTTTCTTAACTGGCAGAATTGGAGTATTATAGGGAGACATGCATGGTTCAAGGATACCTTGTTCTAATAATCGTTTTATTTCTGATTGCAGACCCCTCTTGCCTTCTTCAGGTATTGGATATTGCTGTATTTTAATCGGTATCTCTGGGTTTTTGAGAGTAACTGTGATTGGTTCAATATTAAGTTTACTCACGGTATCTGGTGTATACCATACTTGTGGATCAATTTGTTGTTCATCTCGGGTAGACAAGGCATATAATTTAACTTGCAATTCGCTCTCTTTTATTTGTAACCCAATGCCTAATTCAACCATTAAATCTCGTCCCAACAAGTTAAATTCTGCTTCTGGTAATAGTAGTAGTGACCCCACCCCTAATTTAGATGGTGTTTCAAATAGTACATCCTTAATCACAGATGCTCCAAAAGGCTCCCCTTTTGCCCCAATCACTTGTACTGTGTCTCTGGAAATTTTACACCCCAATGGCAAGGATTGAATTGTTGATCGTTCAGCTCCTGAGTCCACCAGGAACTCAAATTCTTGTCGCTGGGGTCCTATTCGAATTTTTATCAAGGGCTCGGCGGTCTTATGTGACCCCAGCAAATACAGCCCCTGACAGCCCTATTCCTCGGCAAACATTTTCTCATCGGCGATCCTCTGCCTGCAATTTCTTTTCACATGCCCCGGTTTCTGGCAGTAAAAACACACAACTTTACTCATATCTCTTCCTTCCCTTTTCTGGGGGGGGTGGAACTCTCCCTCAGCCCGTAAGCTCTCAGACCGAAGAAGCTGACTTTCCTTATCTTGCCTTCTTGCATTTCCCTGTTCACTCCGCACCACCGCGGCCATCATTTTGCTTGCCTTTTATAACTTTCCTCTTCCCTTCTCACATACACTTTCTGTGCCTCTCTTAACAATTCATCTAACCCTCTCTCCTGCCAATTTTCTAACTTCTCCAATTTTCTCTGAATGTCAGGCCATCCCTTTGACACAAACTGCACTTTTAACAGGGTTTGGCCTGCTGGATTATCAGGATCTATTCCAGAGTATAATTGCAAGTTTCTCCTTAGCCTTTCCAACCAGGTGGTTGGATCCTCATCTTTCTTTTGATTTTCATTAAAGGCTTTGTGCATATTTTGCCCTCTAGGCACAGCCTCCTTTATTCCTTGAATTATAATAGCTCTCAAGTCGTGCATGTTAACCCGATCTTGTGGGTTTTGATTGTCCCAATTGGGCCTTTGCAATGGCCATTTTATATCACCCATGGGACCTTGTGGGTGTTGGTTTTCCCAAATACGCATGCCTGCCGTACGGATCATGCGTCTCTCTTCTATGGTGAAAAGTATCCCCAAAATTGATTGTAACTCATCCCATGTATAGAGACTATGACCCAGGAATTGGTCCACCCGCTCTGCTACTCCGAGAGGATCTTCTAAAAGATGTCCCATTTCCTTTTTAAATTCCCGGACATCCATGGAATTCAGGGGAACTTCCACATACCCTATGCCAGGTACTTGGCCACCCCCCCTCTTGGTTTACCATCCCCATAGCCACTTCCCTCAGGGGATATAAATTACGAGCTCTGCTCCGGGTAATCGGACCCTGTGGAATGTTAATCTCAGATAAGGGACTTTCCCGTTTCCCAGGAGACGATGGCTCAGCACCTCCCCCCAGAGTCACGGTACCTCCCCCTCCTTGGGCTAATGGAGCTACACCCCCCTCTTCCTGGTGTAACAAAGCCGCACCTCCCCCCAGAGCCACGCTACCTCCCCCTCCTTGGGCTAACGGAGCTACACCCCCCTCTTCCTGGTGTAACAAAGCCGCACCTCCCCCCTCCCGCTGTGGTGGGGGCGTTCCTCCCGCCTCCCGCTGTGGTGGAGCTGCAGGAGATGGTGGTGCGTATGGTGGGGGTGTGTCAACAGACTTCTTTCGTCTGTCTTTTCCTTGGAGCACAAACACTCCCGCCCCCCTCCCGTAAGGGAGCCAAAGAGCTGCATAGTCGCTCTCTTCTTGGTTAAATGGTCTTTTGCTGTTAACCCAGAAATTTAGAGCTTGACATAGGGATTCCTCATCGGATCCAAAGGCCGGCCAATATAGAGAGTCTGCCCTAATCTGTTTTCCTCCCCAAATTGCCACACAATAGTTAATAATTTTATTTTTACTCTTCCCCTGGGTCCGGGGGTCATCAGCCCAATATTTCAGCTGTATGCCCAATGGACTGCCAGGGAGAATCCCTGGGAGTCTCCCATTCCTTTTCATGGAGGCAGGAGGCCTGCTCTTCCCCTGTCCCATCTTCCGGAGTGCCCTCACACTCACCCACAACACAACACTCGCTTTCTCCCGGTCGCGACCTGACCCCTCGCGGGGAACAGGAACTGCGCTACTGGGGAGTCCCAATCACTTCGTCCGTAGATGGACGTCTCACACGCTGCACTCCGGGAAAACCACCCCGACCACCCACGCCGTGTGTGTCTCTGTATCTCAACCGATACTCACACTTCGCTGTCCGGCGTCTTGTGGCTTCTGTGCACTGAATTTCAGGGGCCTTGAACCCTTGGCTGATATCCGAAATTTAGGTTCGTCGGGTAGGGGTGCGCCAGTGGAGTGTCCCCTCCAGGCCGTCAAATCACGACGGGGCGCCTCCCTTTGGGGAACTCCAGGGGAATTTCCCTATCCGAGTCATGGCACCAAATTGTTATAAATAGAGCCTCATTATCCAATCAGAGACGTATATCCAATTAAAGAATTTATTAATTAAAAAAAGCAAGCGGATATCAGTCAAGACAGCGCTGGACGGGCAGAGGTTCAAGCATACCTCTATGCACTGCGCCCCAGTTTGCAGAGAGTGAACTTTTTATAATCCTTTGTAACTCACTCCCTCCGTATGCCTTGATTGGCGTCCCTTCATGAATCCTTGATTGGCTGCTGAGTCGTCTAGGCTGTCGTGCTCTGCGTTGAGTGGTTGTTACTGGGCCTCCTGGGATGGTCTCACTGTGGGGGGCGCACAGGACTCTTGGTAGGGGGAGGTTTTATGGCCCCTGAGTCAAATTCCTTTTGTATCTGTCCCGTGGGGGTTGGGCAAATGCCGCTTGCAAGCATCCTGTGGGGGTTGTAGAGCCATCAGCCTGCCCATGTACATTGGTTTAAAGCAAGAATCGTTTTCATAACAGCAAAAAGAAAAATAAATGGAAAGGCAACCTAAGGCCTATCACCCTTTCCAAATAGTTCGTGAACTAAACTGATTGTAATTTATCACATCCTGACAGCTGGAGCTCTGACTGGAGTTCTTTGGACCCAGGGGCTGGAAACTCATGGAGGGAATCTGTATTCCTAGAGGCAGGGTCAGTCAAGACCAAGCAGCTGGGCTGGATCCTCTTGGCTGGCTGCACCTAAATGGCGGCTTGAACTGGGGTGGGCATCCCTGCCCTTTTCTCTCGGACCTGGCTCCAGCTTCCCAAAACCGCAAGGAGGATGAGAGACCGAGACTGCAGCTGGAAGGCTTTTGCTGCTTTTTTCTCCCGGCACGGTGCCTCCAACTCCCCAAACCGTCGGAGGAGATGAGCCTGGGGCTGTAACCGGCATCGCTGCTGCTTCCTTTGTGCAATATCTCCGACCTTGTAGTAGTAGAGAGAGAGAGACTGCCCGGGCAGCTTTTTAAAAAAGCGCGCGCCAAAGCGACTCCTCTTCCCCCCCCGCCTCCACACACATGGTCCCTCGTTACAGAGTCTTAAAGATACAGTAACAATTTTTGGGCCCGGATGATCTGGGCTACCTTATCATTATGAACCACCCCCAAGACAAGAGGAGAATACAACTTGTGCCCCAGATTCCTTTATCAACCAGCCTAAGGCCCTGAAAGCTTTGGTCACTCACCAATTACCATCATGGGCAAAACAGACTCAAATTGGGGAAAAAAAATTTAATTTATTACCAATCAAATCAGCTACCATTGTAACTGATGGGCTGAGCCTTGGCCAGCAGAGGGTCTGTCTTGGAGCTGGCTGACATTGGTCCCATCAGATATAAGGGAAGCTTCTGGCAGCTTCTCACAGAAGCCACCCCTGTAGCCTCTCCTGCTAACAAAACCTGGCCATGAAAACCTAATAGAACTGTACAGTACTGTTATATCAAGGTAACATGTAGATAATGATACCATTTCCTCCAAAATATTTTCGCATGTTACAGGCAAAATAAACTGAAGAGATTGAAACATAGAAGTATTATTCAATTGGAGAATATTATTTATTAAACATGTAAGATAATGCATCAGAATTTTACCTTCTTCAAGATGCTGGTTTGCTTGTCAATGAGAAGGCATTTATTGTAAAAGAATTTCTAATGTGCTATTAGAGTAAGACATTTTGCAAGTATGTGATACTTTTTAATATGGAAAGCATATAAAGTGATATAGTAAAAACTTGTAATTTTAACTTTCTGAGAGATTCCTGAAACAATCTGGTATAAAATACCTACTAGACTTTTCCCACCTCCTTTCTGATATATAATCTTTAAATGGGATGTTTGAGTCAAATTTCTTTTGGTAATTTTTACACTTAATTTTTGACTTTGCCTTTTTTCATTTATGTAATTCCTTGTTGCAATTTTTTTAAGTTACGTCTTTAGGCATGGAGCATCACATCTGTATAGAAAGTTAAAATATGATTCAGAAATATATTCTCGTGAAATTTAAAAAAAATTAAAAACTTATTTTGAAAACAGCTTTCCTGTGGACAGTTATGACTAGGATCCACGTCATTCTAAAGAAATCCAGAGACATACAGTCAGCATAAATAGTTTTTTTATAACTTTATTAGTCATTGCAATTTTAATGAAGTTCTTGTCCTTAAATACTTTCAAAACCCATTTCATAGAATTATAGAATTGTTGAGGTTGAAAGAGACCCTTAATAGGATCAAGTTCAACCGTTCCCCCAGTACTGCCAAGCCCACCACTAAACCATGCCCCCAAGTGCCACATCCACAATCTTTTAAATGCCTCCAGGGATGGTTACTCCACCACTGCCCTGAGCAGCCTGTGCCAGGGTTTGACAATGTTTTCAGTGAAGTTTTTCCTAATACTCAATCTAAACCTCCCCTGGCATAGCTTGAGGCAGTTTCCTCTCATCCTATGGCTTGATACTTGGGAAAAGAAACCAACACCCGCTGTGGCTAGCACAGGTTTTTCCCATGAGAAATTTTCTTGTGTTTTATAAATAAAGATAAAGTTTGGATGTTGTTGGAACAGGGTCCCAGAACTTGGGCAGTGCAGGCCTGGCCAATCAGGCCTGGGGGAAGGCTTCTGACTGACCAATCTGGGTGACTTTTGAGAACTCTATATATGTGATGAAATCAAAACAATAAAGGTCATTCCTTCTTGCCACTGAGAACTGATGCATTCATTACTCTGCTAGCTGCTCAACAGCGACAACCCACCTCACCATAAACTCCTTCTGGTAGCTGTAGAGAGGGAGAAGGTTCCCCCGAGCCTCCTTTTCACCAGAATTAACACCTCCAGTTCTCTTAGCCACTCCTCATAAGACTTGTGCTCTACACCCTTCACCAGCTTCATTGCTGCGCTTTGGACATACTCCAGCACCTCAATGTCCTTGTAGCAAGTGGCCCAAAACTGAACACAGTATTTTAAGTTGTTTTTGAAGAGCTACATAGTAGGATAATATATCATTATTTGACATTTGCAAGGTAGTGTATTGGGTTTGCATGACAAGGTTGTGGTAACAGAGGGAACTATAAGGGTGGCTTCTGAGAGAAGCTGCTAGAAGCTGCCCCTATGACCGATGGAACCAATGCCACCTGTCTCCAAGACAGACCTGTCACTGGCTAAGACTTAGCCCATCAGTGATGGTGGTAGCACCACTGGAATAACAAATTTAAGAAGGAAAAAAGTTATTGCACAGAAGCAATTGCAGACAGAGAAGAGTGAGAATATGCGAGAGGAACAGCTATACAGACACCAAGGTCAATGGAGAAAGAAGGAGAGGAGCTGCTCCAGACACTGGAGCTTGAGGTTCACTTGCAGTCTGTGGTGAAGACCACAGTGAAGCAGCTGTCCCCCGTGCAGTCCATGGAGGACCATGGGGGAGCAGAGATCTACCTGCAGCCTGTGGAGGACCCTGCACTGGAGCAGGTGGATACCCAAAGGAGGCTGTGACCCCATGGGGGATCCACAGTGGAGCAGCCTGTTCCTGAAGGACTACTGCCTATTGAAAGGGACCCATGCTGAAACAGTTTGTGAAGAACTGCAGCCCGTGGGAAAGACTCACATTGGAGAAGTTTGTGGGGGACTGTTTCCTGTGGGAGGGACCCCAGAGCCCCACAGTGGGGCAGGGGAAGGAGTCCTCCCCCTGAGGAGGAAGGAGTGGCAGAAACCTCATGTGATTGACTGTAATCCCCATTTCCACTGGGGAAAGGAAGTAGAGAATCAGGAATAAAGTTGAGCCTTGGAAGAAGGGAAGGGTGGGGGGAAGATGTTTTTTTAAAATTTGATTTTATTTCTCATCCTACTCTGTTTTGATTGGTAATAAATTCAATTAATATCCCCAAGTTGAGTCTGTTTTGCCCGTGATGGTAATTGGTGAGTGATCTCTCCCTACCCTTATCTCAACTCATGAACCTTTCATTATATTTTCTCTCCCTTGTCCAGTTGAGGAGGGGAGTGATAGAGTGGCTTTGGTGGGCACCTGGTATCCAGCCAAGGTCAACCCAACACAGGTAGATACATAGAATAGTCTCATTTTTTAACCAGTACTGCATCCTCTACATGCTGCATCTTTTACATGCTTCAGCCATAGCTGAAGTGCCAGACCCCTCAGCTCTCCAGGGGAAACAGTGGTAACTTAGTGACTTCAGTGTCCCAAAAGGACCATTGATCCCACTGTAATGGTTTATAAGCAATGCAGAAAGATTCAAAATAGGAAGAATGATAATTACATGTCTTAAAGATATTCCTGTCCATAAATAGTGCTGCTTTTTCAATCCTCATTTGGAATTATGAATGAGGAAGCAAGGGATGGAGAGATTGTAGTCCTCCTATCCTGCCAGGACTGGGCTTGTTGAGGCATGAGAATATATGATGTAGTGCACATTTCTATTCAACAGACGGAGTCTTATTCATGGATCCTTGTGCCCTGAAGGGGGTATCATTATGTTTGACAGCACCTACACTGACACTTCCCTATAGTAGCTGTACCTTATACTCTTCAAAAAAGATGAAGCAGTCCACTGACATTATAACATTTGCCATGTGTGATGTACTCTGAACATTAAACTGATTAAAGAGATGCATGCATCTTTCACATTAAATGACTTGGAAGGATTTTAGGAACTTTTAGGGATTTGTTAATTAGCATTCAAAATGCTTTATAGAGAGACATGGAATCATAATATTTTTAAATCTACACATGTTTTCATTAGCAACTGATGCATAACAGTATTAGAGGTTTAAACATAAATCTATGTGGTAGCAGGCTCTTTAGACTTTCTAACACTCTCCCACCACACATTTTTCCTTTCCTTACAATAGGATAAATTATTCTCAGGATGACTTTTATACAGTAATGTCAGCAACAGGATGAATGAAAAGACCAGGTGTCCTGGTTTAAAAGACAGGTGTCTGCCAAGGAAGTCAGGAACCTTCCTGGAATGGAAAAATATTACCCCCTCCTTCCTTACTATTATAACTTTGAAATTATGGGGCTTTCAGGCAAAGATATGGTAAAAGGAATAACAGTTCTTTGCTAGAATATATATATATATATATAAAACAAGGCAGACAACAAAGCCAGCAGCAACAAAACAGAAAAAAACTAACAGCCTTCTGCCCGTCAAGCAATTTCCCCTTTGGTGTAGTTATGATCACAGCCGGCAGGGGGCTCGTGTTGAGGGAGAGATGCTGCAGTGACTCCCCCGCGGCTTCAGGGGGTTGCCGAAGCAAGCTCTGAGCCACCCCAGAGGGTAATGGTGGCCTCGGGGAGAGAGAGAAGGTGGAGAGTGTTTCAGTTTTCCCCTGGTTCTCACGTGTCCCGTGTGGTGTCCTGGCGCTGGCAGCAGCAGCCAAGGCTCCAGTAAGCAGCCGGGAGGTGCTCCCTCCGGAGAGAGGGAGGAAGGTGGGGACCCGGTTTTCCCTTGAAGCACCCACGCAGATGGTGAGGGTCTTTCCCAACAAGGGCGGGTGCCTAAAAGTCCCAGTCCACCAGCGAGCAGTGCCCCACCAACAGTAAGGAGAAACAGCTAGGAAGGCTCAGCAATAGCAGCAAGTTCCCTGGGCAGAAGTCCAGCACCAAAACCCACAGCCATCCACCCTCCAAACCAGGCAGACTACACCACACCCAGCTAAGAAACTGACAAAAAACCACACCGCTTCCCCCCGCCTCCTCCAGAACCATTTCAACAGTATGTTAAGGCCCTGGCCACACCTTTTGTCTCTTAATGAGGTCCATTGGCCATTTCCATGACAACAAATGGGAAGAAAATTCCCTTAAGAAACCTAACCCCCAACACCAGGATTATCTAATATTCATCAGTTTCAGTCTCCTGATGCTGTGCAGCAGCAAGCACCACCAAAAAGAAATGTTGGTGTGTAGGATCATAGAGGTGTTTGTCTTGGGTAGAGCCTTTTATGGCTCTCCGAAAAGAGCACAGATGAGAAAATTGGGCTACTGAGAGAAGCTAGTGCAAATAATGATGTCACGGTTGCCTGATCACAGTTATTTTTGCTGAATGCTGAAAAGAAGGTGAGATCTTTGGGGTATTTTAATTAACTGGAAAATAAAAGACTTATAGATTCCAGATGTTTTATAATAAGTGAGCTAATAAGTATTATTTACAGGTAACATTCAGTTCAGAAAAAAATATATAAATCTTAACTTAGGGAAATAAACATGCTTATCTTATTAAGTACAGTTGTTGACTGTGGCCAAAATAGGTCTCTCAAATAAGTATACAGTTTGCTTGAACAGACTACAAATATATATATATTTTAAAAATCTGGTAATTGTTTGCAGGATACATTAGACTTACTTTCTACTGAGTTGCATATTTCCCTCCTTGAGGAGTCTTATTTTTTTAATTAGAGTTTTGAACTTGCATATTATTTGGGAGACTGTGAGTTGGGGGAAATTGAAATTTCTATGTATTCCTAATATTTCAGGTATGGTTGAAAAAATTAAGTTGAAGTTTTGACTTGACATTTCTCTTCTTGAGAGGCCATTATATTAGGACAACTGTACATAGTAGACAGATTTTGTAGAGCATCTCAAATCAAAGTGGAGATAAACACAAAATTAATTTTAATTCTTCTACCATTTCATCTGTTCAAAGTGATTTATTAATACGTGGCTTGTTTTCTCCAGATCGCTACAATTTCTCCGGGGATAGCATCATGTGAAAACACTCTAAATACATTGAGATATGCAAATAGGTATGGAAAATGTTATTGCTTATAGATATGTTGGCTGTTGATCACTGATATTTGGAATACTGTTGTTCCATGATGTATAATTATTTTAACTACTTGAATAATTTTAGTGTACTTGCATTTCTTAATAAGATTAAACCCAAAACACTGATTACTGATTCAGGCTCACATTGAATTTAATTTGTAAATTTTTACAACCATTACAAGAGAATCAATAGAAACTGCATTTAAGCCATTATCCGGAAATAGATATAGTGGGGATTGCAAGGAATCTGGGAGATGCCACTCTTAGTTTTGACCCTGTTCTGGAGGTATCACCTCTTGCATTAGCGGTAGGCAGTTTTCATGATGATTCCCTGGGGTGTTAGCTGAAATACCTTTCTGCAATGTGACTTTTCATCCCCTTGGTGGAATTGCATTCAGTTGCCAGCATGTTTCTTTTATATATATATCATATCATATCATATATAGATCTATCTCAACTAGCTTATTCTTATGAAAATTCAGCAGTTGCTGTGGCCTAAATTTTATATTTCCCAACTTTAAGCAAATATCTGAGACCCTTAAACACAGTCAGCTAATCCAACAGTGACATAATCAGTGGAGAAGTTAGTGCCTCCAGAGCCTGATGCATCATCTCTGAGACCTGTACTGCTCTCTGAAAGTGTTTGTCTCTTCAGTCAGTGTGAAAGGAGCCTTCCACAGCTGCAGTTCTATGATTAATGTTTGGGGAGATGAGGTCCTGCAATCAGACCCTGCACCCCAGAGACCCACCCAGCACTTTGCTGCAAAGAACAAAGGAGGCAAACAAGTTTCTGGGCCATCAGAAAGTCTGGTTTTGCCAGAAGCAGCTACCGCCTAGTGGCCTGCTTGCCCCAGTGAAAGATAGGGCAGAACCACATCCTCTCCTGCTTTACTTCCCCTGCCCCCTCCTTGCAGCCAGTCGCTAATTGGCCACAAAGGGCTGCTAAGGTAGCTTACCGTCCGTTCCTCTCTGAATGCAAATGTCTTTCTGTTTGGATCAAGTAAGTAGCAAATCTACCTGGTTTGGACCAGTCTATGTGATTTCCTTCCTGGTGAGAAGGGAGCATCTAGTCCTCTGCTTACAGTAACATAATGAAGGACATATCACATTAATTGAGACTCGGATCTTTCTATCCCTTATAGAATATGTATTGCTGAAGTGATTTCAGAAACGGACACTGAAAAACAAATTAAATACCTATTTCTAGTATGCTAAATTGTTGTGCTGAAACTCTTTCTTCCCCTTGCTGTTAAATTTGTATGTTGTTATGGAGTTGTGCTGGTTTTGGCTGGGATAGAGTTAATTTTTTATGCCTATCACTGTAAAGTTGCTTCATGTGTTTTGTGTAGTATTTTAATTTTTGTCTACCAGTATATAATTTTCATAGTACAAGTAGTTTTTAGGTGCTGAACACTAGTGTCTGTGCAGTGTAAGATGGGGCAGTATAGAATTTGTAGAGGTTTGATATGTTAAAAGGAGCAGTTTAATTAAATACTGAATGTAGAGCAAATTTTATTAACTGCTCAAACTGAAATCTGGAATTACTCTTCTGAAAACATTGCTATTATACTCTACTGCAAATTACCAGCACTGATTTTGTTCAGTTTTGTTAGTGATCTGTAACTATTTGCAGAAGATTTAAATATGTCAACAGTCTTATTTTTTAATGTAAAAATAATTTTATTGTTAAATTAATAATGAATGCTAAACAGACTTATCATTTTAACTGTGTTTATGAGAACATTTTCTTTTAATTTGCTGCTGTATTTTGCTGCTGCAGAGTAAAGGAATTTGGAATTAGTCCTTCAGACATTCCCTTCTCACAGGGTAGTGGCAGTCGCTCTGATCTCTCTCCTTCCTATGAGTATGATGACTTTTCTCCTTCAATCACCAGGTCTACTTCATTCTATACATGGAATGTTTATTTTTGACTTTTCTTTTTGGCAATGTAATTTTATAGACAAACCTTTCATTAATCCCCTTGCCTTGAGTCACATATACTTTGTTTTTCTTTTGTTTGTCAGGTGATGGTTCTGCATGATCTGCAAACATCTTTCCATTATTTTGTTCACAACAACCACACTCTGTATCCAGACTTGCTAGTTTCCTTCCTACATTAAAAAAAAAAAAAGATGTCACCTTCATACATTTAATGGACCAAATCTGACATGTCTCTGTTTAGGGTAATTTGAATATATATAATTTAAAAAGAAAACTATTTTAATATGTATATATTTTTAAAACTTGTAATCATTCCGAAGATGAATGGAATATAGTTTCCATTGTAATAAATATGGGCTACTTCAAAAAGAAATTCCCCTAAAAAGTAAAAATTTGTTCTAAAACTTGCTATACTTGCAGAGTTTGATGTCTGTTTCATAAGCATTCTTTTAAATGGGCTTTTTTTGATAGAATAATTATCAATCTTTTAAACTATTTTAATGCTGCAAGAACCCTACATTTTAATAAGATATTTTCACCTTCTAAATTATTTTAAAGGATCTATTCATTCTCTGAGATAGTTAGCTGCAAATTACTATTTTCTTTAGAATTCTTGGTGGACTTGCTTATAACAGCTAGTAGGGTACTGATCGAATATTTTTTTAAGTACAATTGTGTGCACAGAAAAAAATGATGGTCAAGTTTAAGATACTGAATTAACTTTTTTTTCAAATATTATTCCCTATTGAGGAGTTAATATTGAGGGTCTGGAGATTTTTGCCCTCTTAACAGTTAATGAGTACTAAGATTTCAATCTCTTTCAATCACTCTTGCTAGAAGATGGACTGCGATCCACCTGCAAGTAGTTGAAAGTCTGTGCTTTATAGGAGTTGAACTAGCATCTTTTGGCACTGAAAGTACATTTAATTTGTGAAGCTGACATCAGCATCCTTATTAAATGAATTAAATTGTGCATAAATGAGCTTTATTTTTGGTTGTGACTTTTGAACAGGAAGTTACTAATTTACAATTTAAATATTTTCTCAATGTAGGGTGAAGGAGCTGATGGTTGATTCTAGTGCTGCAGGAGATATCTGTCCTATTATACACCATGCTCCCAATCAGATCGATGACTTAGAGACACAGTGGGGTATGGGGAGCTCTCCTCAGAGAGATGATCTCAAATTGCTTTGTGAACAAAACGTGAGTGATTTACAGCATTACACAGAAAGAGATGATAAATGCAGTGGCAAAACAAATCCAGAGTAATGTGTATTTATAGCCTGTTAGCAATATCATTAGGTAGATACAGCATGCCTTTTCACCTTTTCACTTTATGCTATTATGCTCATTCCCATATACACAAAAAAAAAAAGGTTTCTTGAATGGTGAGAGGAGTATGTTTTACTTTTCTTTATCTTCCTTGCTGTTTAGGGCTTTTAATATCTAGGCAGGATCTGCTCTAGGCTCTCACATTTTTAGTGGGCATTTTTCCAGTATAGCTTCATTTCTTATTAGACAGAAGTAGCCTGGGAAATGCATCCGTTTTATTTAACACTCCTGTGGTTTTGACCATTATTTTTCCTGCATGGAACACCTGTTTCGAGTGAGTTTGTCTTTCTCTGTGTTTAGAAATATGGCTACCCATCATTCCTCTTCCCAACATCCTGATTTTCATGGAGTGAAACCCCAGAGCAATGTTTGGGTGAAAGCCACATCATGTTCCCAGGATGTCTCATTGGGCTGCATGAGTGGAGAACTGGGACTGAGAGGCATCTTCTAAAGGGCATTTTTTCTCTCACTACTGATTATCAGCTCTAGTCCTGGTTTCTTAAATGTTCAAGTTGGTTTGTGAAAATGCTGATGAAAGGTACAAAAAACAAATCCTTACTACCCTAAATTATTTTTCTCCAGACTCTCTGCCTTTTCAAACACCTCTATATGGAGTTTGCTGTATTTCTCGTTTTAATAACTGTCTCTGTCGCTGTTGAGCCGCTAGCAGAGAGAAGAATCCAGTTCTCAGTGGCAAGAAGGAAAGACCTTTATTGTTTTGATTTCATCATATATATAGAGTTTTCAAAGGTCACCCAGATTGGTCAGTCAGAAGCCTCCCCCTAGGCCTGATTGGCCAAGCCTGCACCGTCCAAGTCTTGGGACACTGTTTTTAATAACATCCAAACTTTATCTTTATTTATAAAACACAAAAAGAATTCTCATGAGAAAGACCTGTGCTAGCCACATGTCTCTTCTTCCAGGACTCTTATTTTATAAGAACATGTTAGTGATTCTTAGAGCTTCTCACTGGACAGTCCTTACAGACAGATATCCTTTCATATCATACTTTTTCCTTGTTCATGTGGAATTCAATTAAGCTTTTCAATGTGTTTTTAAAAAGATTTTAAAGGCATGGTATAAGGACCCATACTGTCTTGCTAAAACATTAATTGCAGCCTACCTAGTGCTTTGCCCTTTGATTGTGTTTAACTATTTATGTTTAAAGAAGTCCTGTTTGTCCCAGTTTGTAAATCCATGTTGTGCATTCTTCTAATGTATTCATCACAACATACTTTTTATATTTTTTACTTTACATTTATTCCACTTTTTTTTCCAAAGGGTTAATTTAATTTTGATTTCCTGAAATGTATTGAATGTAATTGCTGCTCTCTTTTTGAAAAGTTGGCACAACAAAAAGCCCCGACAGAAAACAAGTTTTCTTATTAAAGCCTACTAGAAATTAACATTCTTCCCTTGTGAATTCCTCTTCCCACTATTTTATCCTGGTTTTTTTTTTTTTTTTCATGGGGAATATTCTGTTTTCCAGTATCCATTAGGGTTAGTGGCTGGGAATTTTTAATTAATAGGAATTAAATTTAACTCTGTAAACAGTTTAAATTTATTGCTCCGTCTACTCATTTCTGTACATCTTCTTGTTAGAAAGTATTAGGTTTTATTTTTTACAGGTTTTGCTTTCTGCATATTTCTTTTCATGTTCTGTGATCATATTTAATATATTTCCTGTAGCCACAGTTCTTTTGCGACTAACAAGCTTAACTATTGGTTTTAGGAAGAGGAAGTTTCTCCACAGTTGTTTACTTTCCATGAAGCTGTGTCACAAATGGTGGAAATGGAAGAGCAAGTAGTAGAAGACCACAGGGTTGTCTTCCAGGTAAAAGATGGAGCTCTTTGTTTTATCCTAATCCAAGAATTCAGGTTTTCCCGATGAAAGTGCATACTCTTGAAGATGTAGGATATCATCTGGCTGTTCTGCTGCTTTCAGAGATTTCCTAAACAGACTGTCTTCATTATAAGAAAAGTTGCTATTTTCTTTTTACTATTTCAACTATTTACTATACTTTTGTGTTAGTCCTTTTCCAGCATTAGTGACTGTTTTTTCTAGTTGTAGGGAGCTTGCTCAGATTGGTCCCAAAATTTTCAATTTCACTTTCTAATCTATGCCAGTATTCCTATGCCAAAGCTGGCAATTAATAGTAATGTGTCTATATAGTAATATCCCTATCAGCACCATTTCTGTGGTCATCTCCCTCTAAAATACAGCAATACTCCCTACAAGTATTTTCTCTAAATATCTTTCTGTGACATCTTCCTCTGAGATACTGAGATCCAGAAGAAACAAATATATTTCTAAGTGCCTGTTTTCTGCCTTTTTGCAGATACATAAGGTTTTCATTTGCTACTAGTCAGGGTCTTTGAAAGGAGTACTGACCACATAGTGTAATGCTGATCAGCACCACAGAGCCTTGTGAAAAACGAGGTTCACTCTCCTGTTAGGATTTAAAAGTTTAATAAAAGACAATAGGGGACAGATATAAGCAAAAGTACAGCGCTGGGTGCTTGGCATTCAGCCAAAAAGCACACCTGGCATGGACAGGGACACCCTTTACATACTCTTCGCCCTAATGCATATTCATAAACAATTATGCATATTCAAACTTTTCTCCAAACTATTTTGCATGTTCCAGGAACTGCTTAGCCTAGCTCCTCCTTGGATCCGCCTCCTTGGAGCATGCGCAGTCCTCTTTAATTGATTCTGTTATCACTGCCAGATTGTAGTTTCTGCAGACAACAGGTGCTGATAGTTGGAGTGTCAGAGGCAAGGTCCATTTATGGGATGTTATCCAGTTCAAGCAGGCAGTTCAAGCATTCTAACAAAACTATAACAGCTATTACACTACTACGTCTAAGCTTAGCTAGCAACAAAAAGAAAGGCATTAGTCATCATTACACAGTTATTTTTCACAGCAAGGCTACCTTTGTAAAAAGAATTAAAATTATACACATAGTATCCATTTTAATATTTGCAAAAAGCCAACATTATGATATGTATTTATCACAGCCTTTTATATTCACAAAACAAATTTTAATATGTATGAGTTACTAGTTTTCAGAAGGAAATGTGAATTGTTTGTGTTCATAACCTTAGAATCTTTAGGCAGGCTGTCCATTTGGAACATCTGCTGCAAGAAAATAGCAAAACATGAAACCTATAGGGAATACACACACCTCCTTAATTTAGGTATCTAACTTAGTGGAATATTGATGTGTGTTCATGTAATACAGTAAGGATGCTAAATAACACATTTTACAACAGATATAGATATTTAGTTATTTTGAAACATTAGCCTGAAGTAAAGCATGCAGAAGTGTGAAAGTCTTATGTCATATGCCATAGCTTTGTCCTAATGCTTGCAACTTCTGGAGAGACAAACTGCATTAATTTTACTGTCTCTGTGTGTCCATCTGGCCTTATGCTGGAGATTACTGCTCCTCACAGCAGTTATTAGAAGGAAATGTGTCTGAGTCTCAGCTACTTTCATTTGCAGCATTACTTCTTAGTTTATGCCATGGGTGAAGATGGGTTGCTCGAATACAAAATCTACAAGCTGTAACA
The DNA here is from genome assembly GCF_008360975.1 of Lichenostomus cassidix. Lineage (NCBI taxonomy): Eukaryota > Metazoa > Chordata > Aves > Passeriformes > Meliphagidae > Lichenostomus > Lichenostomus cassidix. Next base: position 22,227,639 of record NC_139510.1, read on the forward strand.
TGCAGAAGTTGTCTTCTGTCAGCTTTTTCCTGGAAGCTGTTGATTTTGGGATATAAAGCATCCTATCCTAACAAAAATCTCTAAAATAGATTAACTGAATAAATTGTACTCTAGAGGTCTTGATTTTCCTTTGTTTCTTGGATATACAAGTTTACGTTAGATGACATGAATCCTATCCCAATGCAAGAGCTCCATCTGTCCTGAAAGCCAACAAAACATACACGGGGTTTGGACTATGCTTTCAATATTACTTGAAGTACTGAGCACAGAGGGAAAGACTTAATTTTAGTATTTCAGGCTCAGCATGCATAGAACTGTCAGCTGCTTACTTTATTTTTAATCAAAGCATTTCCAATGAGATCAGTTTTTCTAATCACAGCTTTGCATGATTCTGTAAGCTTTAAGCTCCTGGTTGCATTGTTCTTTGCTGCAAGACTTTTTTCTTCTTTTGTTTTCCCTTTTATTTTTTTTTAATTTGTAATATTCAGAGTGCAAAGATGCCTAAGATCTGCTTTAACCATTTTTTACAGTACTCTTATCTGTCTGGAGAGTTAGCTCTTTTATACAGTTTCTCTCAAAACTGGTTTTGAGTATGGACAGAGTTATTTTGGTTCCTTGACTGTAATTATGACACAATAATGATTATTGTCAGTGGCAACCAGCCCATACTTAAAATTGAAGTCTGGCTTTGAAGTTTGATACCTACCTAAGGGTACATAACCATGATGTAAAGTTCTTAATTTCTTAGTTTTACAACCATCTAATGTTCTGAATTTGAAGAGAACTGGGGTAGCTGTGGTTTATCTGTTGCTGTTATGACCATTGGAGTTAAGAAACTATGTAGAAAACATGCAATTTTGCTAAATTAGGAATAAGGATTCATTTTAGGATTGAAATGTTATAGTGAGGTGACTAGACAGTAAAAGTGTGGTCATCTTGAGAAAAGGAATAATTCAGCTCTTGAATTGTTTTGAAGCTTGCCTTGAAACTTTGTTAATGTATTTATTTGAGGGGTTTTTTAACTTTTACCTAGGAATCTATTATATGGCTGGAAGATGAAAAAGCTCTTCTTGAGATGACAGAAGAAGTAGACTATGATGTGGATTCTTATGCTACCCAACTTGAAGCAATTCTAGAGCAAAAAATTGATATTCTGACCGAACTTAGAGGTAGATTGCTTTTAATCACTTTTGCGTGCATTTTCATATGCCATGGACACATGCAGTAATATTGAGGAGATTAAAAGGGTGTGGTTATGTTTTGGGGTCTTTTTTCACCTTATACTGTCCTGTAATTGTCACCGAATCTGCGGGAAAAACAAAAACCCTCCAACAACATTTTTTAATGTTTGAGAGTCAAGGCATTATTTTATTTTCTGGCCAGGATGTTGTTCTGGCCAGGATGTACCACAGAAATCATCTCATCCACACATAGCCTGGGTGTGCAGAGAGAATCATTCCATGACACATGGCTTTTACTAGATTTTTCAAATATTTTATACAGTCAAAATACATAGAAATGTATTGTGTCAGTGTTCATTGGTCCAAAGTTGCTTAATTCTTATTATTTGGTTTTCTATTGGATCTGGATTTCTTCACCTTCGATGTTAATTAGGTCTTCTTATTCCTCTTTTCCCAGACCAGGTGTCTCCGACTAGCCAGGGGTGTTGTTTGGAGTTGATGGTCTGTTAATGACCGTTGAGAGCTGTTATCTCTTGTCTTCTGTGCTACTCCCAGTTTGTTGAGATGCTAAATTCATCAGACCCCACCTGGTGGAACAATACCCTGGAAAGAAACTTAAAATTCTTTTTCCGTGGGGGGGGGGGCAGGCAAACAAAACCCTTGACTAAAGTTATACAAAAAATTTTAAACTGGTATGTTTTCCAACATAATGTTCAGAGAAAGGAACGTTTATTTAAGAACAAGTTCACATCTGTATTCAATCCATCCTAGTTTAATGGAAGAGTCTGCTTTACCTCCAGGAAGTATAAACTTGATCCTGCAACTTTGGGTTGGTTTTTTTTTCTTTTTTTCCAAAAGAATAAAGAAAAGAAAAAGAAAGCCTGCTGTTGTTTTTCAGTCTGTGCTTAAGAGTAACTTTGAGTTCTAAGTAGCATGGCTTTTAGTCTACTTTTTTCCTTAGCAGCCTTTCTGTCAAAATTTTGTCAGCCTTCCTTTTTTGAAAAACCAACTGCAGATAATTCTTAGTTACCAATATTGACTCTTCCATTTGTCTTCTAAAATCAGCATGTTAGCTTGGTATCTCATGGCGATTAATTTTTCATTTTAGTTTCTCTATGTATCTGCATTCAAGCAGACATGCTATACTGGTTTATTTTGGAGTTTTTTATCTGTGTTAGAAAACTCTTTATAAGGTAAAATCTTACATTTTACTCAGTCTGAGTATCTGCTGTAAGTTAGAATACATCAAGCAAATCAGATGTGGCCTGCTTGCTTTGTATGCATGTATTGGTACCAGTATACTTTAGCAAAGAATTAGATGTACATTCCTTTGCTTCTTATGGATGATGGCTTCCTCCTCAGGGAAAGACAATTTGAGACAACAGCAGTGAAAAAACAGTTTAGGTGACTCACTGTTCTTCCATAACCTATTAGATACTGCTTTTGAAACAAGATACTGGAGATAAAGGATATCTAAAAGATCCTTGCATCTTTACAAACAGCATAATACATATATAGCTTTACAGGAGGGAAGAACTGTTAAAGATTCTTTCTCCCAGTAACTTTTCTGTTATGCTCGTGGCACATAATGGTCACTCAATATTTCAGCTTTTAGCCTGTCACTTTGGAACTGACTTTTTTATGCTGTCATTTTTGTTTCCTTCTTCCCATTCTTGGGCATATTGCTGTGGAATAGGAGTGGAGGAGGAATATAAATAGAAAAGAATTACATACTTCTTTTTAGGGTTTTTCCTATTCTCATGCTAGCTGTAAGGAAAATTAATCCACAAACGCCTGAGGTTTATGTCCAAAAAGGAGACAGAGGAGTCCTGTAACTTTATTAATGAATAAAGGGAGAGGTCATGGGCATTTCCCATGGGGTCTCTCTCAAATTGATAGAGGATGCAGCCTCTTTTGTCTTACTTTCCCGGTCGCAGTTCCCTCTCTCTTTCCCCATTGGCTGAGGTACTTGAGAGGTACAGGCTTCCCGGAATGCCTAATTCAGACCCAGGTAATATACATCCCCCCTAATGCAGACTCCCTTAAAACAAATCTCCCCTTCTTTTTCTTATGTCTCTGTTCTTGTAGTTCATTAACACAGTCTTGGGCAAATCAATCAGTGGAATTCCTATGGAAATCCTTCCCATTGTTTCTTCTATCTCTCAGTATTGGTCTTATCTTACCAGCAGTTTGTTTGTAAAGACATTCCCTTATTCCTTTCACTAGCTATGATGAAACAAATGATTGATGCATTTCTCTGTTTACTTCCAAAATTTAATCACAAATGATTTTCACATTCATAGAAAAGTTGTTATCATAGAATCACAGAATGGTTTAGGTTGGAAGGGACCTTAAAGCTCATCTCATTCCCCTTGCTGCCATGGGCAGGGACATCTTCCACTAGACCAGGTTGCTCCAAGCCCTGTCCAACCTGGCCTTGAACACTTCCACAGATGGGGCAGCCACAGCTTCTCTGGTCAACCTGTGCCAGTATCTCACCACCCTCACAGGGAAGAATTTCTTCCTAATAAGATGGGTAGCATCTAAGAAGGGACTAAGTTGCTAAGCAACTTGTTTGTATGGTAAGTATTAAAATTAAGCTTATCTCAATCCTCTTGTAGTTTGTATCTTCAGCTATTTTTGTGGAGGAATGTTCTTTGTTTTGCATTAGGACCAGTATGTGGGGCATCAGGCCTTAGTTTCAAGATCTGTGTTGAGCACAAGCACATCAGTACTCATTCTCTCTTTTTCATTAAAGATAAAGTGAAATCTTTCCGGGCAGCTCTACAGGAGGAGGAACAGGCCAGTAAACAGATCAACCCAAAAAGACCACGAGCCCTTTGAAATGGGCCTCTGCTGCTAAAGGAATCTATGAACCTGTACTGCCGTAGGACGCATTTGTTACAAAACCCAGTGGCCGGAAGAACTCAACTACTTGAAAGTGTAAAAATGTTAGAAATGTCGTGTTTATTATTCATCTGAATTATATTTTCAGTTTTGTGTGAAATGCTCCTATGATGTCTACAAAATGCTTCTAGATCAGACAGTACAACCATGCAGGGTTGAGATCTGTGAAGCACTTTGTTTAAAATATTTCATTTATTCAAAATGTAAATTTTATGTTTGGAAATATTTGCCATGTTTTTAATAATGAAGTAGAACTGTGGAAATTTAAAAGTCACAGTATTTCCTTTTAAGTATGTTCAGTTTTGTTATAAAGACCAGTTGTGCAGTTTTAAATTGTTTGCTGCATGCGTACCTCACCAGTGGTTTTACATAACTTATTTTCTACAGACAGCTGTGCTTACTTCTTCCCAATCTGTGCCTTGATGAAGGCTACTTAACCCTAAACATCCTCTTTCTGAAGCACAGCCTTAATAAACATCATTCATATTTGTCAATATAAATTACTTTTAGTGTGTGTATATTTTTAATGTGCTTTGAGACTCCTTTTTTTGGTGGCTAGTGCATTTCACAGCATGTGCCATATCTTTCAAACAGGAACTGCAAGAGCTGTTAGAGTGAACATACAGCTGGACATTCCATCCTCCTTGTAAAAAATCTGAAATTTAGGTTTATTTGAATATCATAAAGAATAGTTATATAATTATAACATTTTCTCTGTAATTAAAAAAGAAAACAAAAAAAAAGTAAAACCAAACAAAAATACATTGGTTGATCTATAACGAAGGGTAATGTTTAAGTACTGAGGAGAGTTGCATCTTAGAATAATACAGATAGATATACAGTGTGTGGTATAGTGTGATAATGCTGTCAGAATAAAGGTACCATCTGACCTCTGCATATGGATAGGCTAACTGTCAAAATTCAGGGATCCAGCTAAAGAAATACATATTGGCCTTTTGCATATGGTTAAAATTTGGCTTTTGATGCATGACAAGTTTACATGTACATTAACTGTAGTTTGCAGATAGTTTAAGTAACTGATTCTTTAAAAAAAAAAGTAGTTAATACCTATTTTTCCCTTTGTACATTGCCAGCAGCTGAAAGGTGAGGTGAAATTGCATCATTTGAGTATTTGCACAATACCTCTACCTAGTACTAACAGAAATCCAATAAGCATCTGAATTCTCACAAATGGCACCATAGGTATCAGCACTTTTTAGGTAGTGACACTCAGGTTCTTTTTGCAAGTCAGTATTTAAAAATTATTAACCTTTCATGTAAGAACTTCTTGTCAAATGAAGAATTGTAGACCTCTCTAGGAGTTCTCCCCATTTCCAGAAGTTCATATCAGCAGACTCTCCCTTGGAACTGTTTAAAAATTACTTTTGTAATTCAAGTCTGTTTGTTTGTGCCAGGCCTGGAGGGAAATAAAGGGAAGTAAAGAGAGTAAAATGAGCCAGGAATTCTTGTAGCATTTAATATTTGTATCTCCCATAGGAAGGTGAGGTATAGGAAGCTCTTGTCCCTTTGTGGTTAAAAATCCTCCTGTGTGTAAATATTTAAAGTGAAACAACAATGTAGATTTTACATACTGTGTTCAATAAATTAAGGTATTAAATGAATTACAAATGAGAATTTATTTCTATGAAAGTGAAGCACGGAATGACTCCACAACTCAGTTATGAAGTAGGTATGTGTTTATTCCAGCTGGGGTGCATGGGGGGTAGCCCCTCCAAAAGCATGCACACCGTCAGCAGCACTTCACTAAGTTTATATTAGGTTACAGATTACATATGCATAAAGTTGGACAAAGCCCCTATACATATTCAATACCTATCCCCGCTTCGTATTATTATGAGTTCAAAGTTCATTTAAATATGCTCGCGCAAGCGCAGTGTCTCAGATTAATTGTGGGCAGGGGTCCCAAATGACTGATGACAGCGTGATCGATGGTCTTCCTCATGATGAACTGTTCACCCTGTTCCCTTGCACATGCTTCCTTGGTTCTTGGTCCAAGTCCAAGCCTGAGAGCCAACTTGTACCAGTCCTGGGGTCCAAGGGCGGGATGCTCAGTTACACTTGGTGGTTTCTCTCAATTATTTGGCTCTCTTCTCTCCATCCTCCCTGATACCAGGTAGGCACAAATTCATTAAGGGAATAATAAATGGTTTGCAGCAGGCATATCCTAGTAAATCATTATCCAATCTCTGGCTCTCTAAATCAGTTCAAGAATATTATTATCCAACTTCTAGTTCTTTTAAATTAATAATTTCTATTTTACCCTAAATCAAAAGTTCTTTTCTGCTTTGAGTGATTCGCCCCAATCGAACCCAGAGACACTTCAGAGACCAAGTCAGAGAAGTGGGTATTTGCTTCATTCGATGCACCGGGTGTGGGGGAATTGTTTCCACCAAACACATCCCTCAGTACCCCCAAAGGCACAGTGTTATAGGTAAAATTCATGAATACAGTCCTAGTTGTTTCCAATGTTCTAACACACATCCCAACGGACTTTTTTGGGGTATTTCCTTGCTTTCTGATGATCCCATTGCCTCCTTTTGTCTATTCTCCCTCTCTTCTTCCTTCCACGCACACTTTCCTGCACGTCTCCTCTGACTTTTCCTCTCAAAACCCCTCAGATCTGGGGAACCAGCCACTAAGTCATGCTACTCTCTGCCACTTCTCCCCTTATTCTATTCCTTCAATTACAAGCACACAAAAGTCCAGTTTCCACACTAAACACAGGATTTCAAAAGGAAATCACATGGAGCTGTGTTAGAAAGGTGTAGAGGGTCTGGGTGTTCTCAGTTCAGTCTTTCCTCTCCAATAATACAATCTGCCCCCCTCCAGATACTCCAAACCAACGGTTTATATATGATTTATACTCATTCACTCTTTGCCAGTCACTTTGCTTTTCTCTGGCCGTTTCTGTCACCAGAGAACGGAAACGCAGATAGAGCTCCACTCTCGCTTCGTGTCAGAGACACGTCTCATTCATTCACACTCACACAGTAACAAAATAATGACACAGTAACACAGTAACAAAATAACGACAGACAGAACAAAAATCACAGTATGGTGGTGTAGTACAGTGGAGTCCAACCCCTTAAAGGTACCTTTCACTATAGCGGGGTCCAACCCCGGGGGTCCAACCCTTTAAAAGTACCTTTTCCTGACAGCGTGGTCCAACCCCTTGCCCGGGACTAATTTCGGGAGACCCAGTCTCAACCCACCCTCAGGGACTAGCACCCCAGACCTGCAGGCATTTCTGGTTTTGTAAAAGTAGCAAATACCTTAATTTGGTGCAGATGGTCCTTGGTCTACCCCCGCCATAAGCCAAAGGACAGCTGAGCTCCCCCTGAAAATTCAGGGTCGCGACTGGGAGGTCTGCTTACCCCTGGATCCGGCAGCCGAGCAGAGTCAGGGTCCCATCTGGGGTGCCAGTTTGATTTGCCCCAATCGAGCTCAGAGACACTTCAGAGACCAAGTCAGAGAATTGGGTATTTGCTTTATTCGATACACCGGGTGTGTGGGAATTGTTTCCACCAAACACACACACCTCAGTACCCCCAAAGACACAGTGTTATAGGTAAAATTCATGAATATTAATTACATTCTTCAGGATAGGAGTGGTTATACAAATCATTTCTTGGAAGTCATTAATATGTTGTGGTGGTCTTTGGAGACCCCCAAAGACCCCTCCAGGGTGAAGGTTTCTGTGCTGGTTTCAAATGCATGCTTAGCTGATAAGCCATCAGGCCAGAGCTGTTACCTACAATTTGAATTTGAATCAAGAGTTCAGCCCTCAGCTGGACAGGCACCTTGGAAGGGGGGCGAAAGCTCAGAGTCTCATGAGAAGGGTTTGATTTTGTAAACGCATCTGAGTTACGCTTTTCAAAAGGCCTCTGATTTCAGAATGAATACTTACTTCTGGAACTAACTATTCTGTACAAATTTGTCATATAGGACCAAGCTTCCCAGAGGACTATCCTGACAAGTTTTACAACAGATCTTAAAAGAAACACTACACATCTTTCTGAACATTTAAGAATGTCTTCCATCACAGTTAAAAGAAAAAAACCCAATGAAATAGAAGGCAGCAGCTTTCTAGAGAAATCTTACTTTCTAAAAATTTTGCCTCTGAAGATTAAGACATCCTACATGAGAAACAGTTGCTTCCCTGCTATTCATCCATGCAAGCCTAGAGCCACAAGCAGGATGTGGTTTATACGGGTATCAAAGAGGACAGGAAGGACAGAGGCAGGTAGATTTCAGCAACTTTTTACTAAGCCTTGTCAATGACGTGTCCTGTCAGGTAGCAGATGCGAGCTAAAATTGCATCAACTGGGCAGGAGGGGAATGTTAAGAGACAGGCTTTGCAATAGAACCTGCTGTAAAGATCATATTTACGCTGTTACTGAATCAATGAGAATCGAGATTTAAAAAACTAATACAGCACTTGAATTCCTCTAGCCCATTTCTTTGATGGGCTAGAATTACTTGAATAGGACTTAGACAAGCTTATTTTGATTTCTGTCCTCTAAAACAAAAGCATTTAAGATACGTGACACAAATCTCTAACACTTGTTCCTTCTGTATTGGTCTGTGCATACTGCTGTGACTACTTATATTCACTCATAAATTAGTTCTATATGCAGTGAAGCAGCATTAGAATGCTTAAAATATAAAATAAATGAGCAATTCAATTTTCCAAGATGATCTGTCAGCATGCCTGCAAATTCAAGTACATTTTTGTATGTTTTTTCCAATTACTTTTAAAGTATTGACATTGGACATGTATAAAATGAAGTTATATCTTAGATGATTTTTTGCTAATTTGCCTCTTGTCCACTTACTGTGGTCTGATGGAAAGAGATATACTATATATGAAAAAAATTTACTTATGGTAATGAATACATAGAATGGGGCCTTTACCCCTGCATGATGCTACAGAGTTAACGGTTACTGTTTTCCTGAATCATAAGACAGACCAAAGTGGATTTTTCTTTTGATAGCTGCTATGCAGAGGTAATGCAAACTTGGGAAAAAACTCTGTCTTGTCCTTAATAACAAATATATATAATTCAAACTACATTAAGACAGTTCGGTAAGTCTTTCTGTCAGGACACAGGCATGAATTGCTCTAAGACTCACTGAAAGCTTTGATCTATGCTAAAACTCCTCGTTGCCTTGAAGGGTGAAGTAGTTTTCAGCTGTCTGAATTTACAGTTGACAAAACCAACCCCCCCGTGGCTACACAGGCCCTTTCTTGAGAACTTTTTCTTTCCCATGCAAAATATGCAAACAATGAGATAATGATTAAACACCTGTTGGTTTTCCTGATCTGTTTTGATTCAAAACAGAGCGTGTTGGAATTGGGTGTTGTAGGACTTCAGCTAATCGCCCCGGGGGTGGGTGACCACTGTCCAATCACCTAATTGCTTTTACCATATATAAGGAGAAATTACAACAATAAACCTCTCTCTGCTGCTTTTCACTGGACTGGGTTCGTTTGCTACATTGCGTCGTTGTGGGTACAACAGCGACACCCTCCCCCGAAAAAAAGGTTTTTAAATATACTTTAAAACAAACAAAAAGATCCCAAACAAATGGAATTATTACAAATCTATTTTGTTGCCCAGACCACACTTAAGGGTTGCACTGTTGACTATTGCACAAGAATATCCTGAGATGAAGTCCATGATCAGAGAACACAGATTTCAATTATAGCAGCATCAATCCAAATGTCATTCAGTATATTTAAAAATATGCTGTCATGAAAATACAGCACCTCACTTCAGTCCTGAAAAAAATAATGCTTTTAAAATAGAGAGCATCAGTTTCTTGCCTATTATCTGTGATAAAATTGCATGTTCTCAATGTATTGGTTTGAAAACAAACCAGTGGGAGATCACAAGTCAAGATTGAAATTAAAAATAAGTGAAATAATACAAGGAAAAGCACTGACAAAGTCAGATACAACCTAACACCCTGTTAGGGTGGTAGTAGCAGTCCAACTGAAGTAGTCCAGTTGAAGCAGTGATCCTGTGAAGGTCTAGTCTCCAGCTGAAGGTCCAGTGGTAGCTCTTGTCATTTGGGAACCCAGCAGACAGGGCTAGCTCAGGCAGTTCCAGGGCCAGGTTATATCCAGGTGGGAACACCTGGCTCCTCCCTCCTCGGCAGAGCATCTCACAATGGGATGAGATAAGTCCATGAGTCACACGGTGGGTCCCTGATGGCCCATTGCCTGTCATGTGGGGTGGGTCATTAGCAAGTGATAATAGCTAACGGATGGCCCTGTGCCTGTCATCCGGAGTGGGTGATAGCAGCTAATGGCCCACAGCTGGTGGTAATAGAATACTTAACTACATCTATATTGCAACCTAGGACATTATCCACCCCTTATTCTATTACCATCTACACAGTTCTCACTTAAGATAAGGTCTCCTTGTGGTACACAACGGGTTTCCCCATCTGCCTTCATCACCCACCAAGTATAACCAGGTCCTTGGGCAAAAACAACCCCACGGATGGGCTTGCCTTTGCCTGAGGTGGGACTAATCCAAACAGTCTTTCCTAAAAAACCTCTTATGTGTACCACAGGGACTTTATCTCCATCCACTGTGTGCAAAGGTTTGGACTGGGCAGGACTGGCTCGATTGATAGAACCTCTTGTGTTAACCATCCAGGTGGCCTTTGCTAAGTTCAGTTCCCAATTTTTGAAGGTTCCCCCGCCAAGTGCCTTCAAAGTTGTCTTAAGTAGTCCGTTGCACCGTTCAACTTTCCCGGCAGCTGGTGCATGATAGGGGATGTGGTATATCCATTCAATTCCATGTTCTCTAGCCCAGGTGCTTATGAGGCCATTCTTGAAATGGGTTCCATTGTCAGACTCGATTCTCTCAGGGGTACCATGTCTCCACAGGACTTGCTTTTCCAGACCCAAGATGGTGTTCCGGGTAGTAGCATGAGGCACAGGGTAGGTCTCTAACCATCCCGTGGTTGCTTCCACCATGGTCAACACGTAGCGCTTTCCTTGGCGGGTTTGGGGAAGTGTGATGTAGTCAACTTGCCATACTTCCCCATACCTGTACTTTGACCATCGTCCACCATACCCCAGAGGCTTCACCCGCTTGGCCTGTTTGATTGCAGCACAAGTCTCACAGCTGTGGATGACCTGTGAGATGTTGTCCATGGTCAAGTCCACCCCTCGGTCACGAGCCCACCTGTATGTTGCATCTCTCCCTTGATGACCAGAGGCATCATGGGCCCAACGAGCTAGAAATAATTCTCCTTTGTGCTGCCAGTCCAGATCCACCTGTGACACTCTCACCTTGGCAGCTCGGTCCACCTGCTCGTTGTTACGATGTTCTTCATTAGCCCGACTCTTAGGTACATGTGCATCCACATGTCGAACTTTCACGGTCAGCTTTTCTGCCCGGGCGGCGATGTCCTGCCAAATCTCAGCGGCCCAGATGGGTTTTCCTCTGCGCTGCCAGTTAGCCTTTCTCCAGCGATCTAACCATCCCCACAGTGTATTGGCTACCATCCAGGAGTCGGTGTAGAGATAGAGCCTTGGCCATTTCTCTCGTTCAGCAATATCCAAAGCCAGCTGGATGGCTTTAAGCTCTGCAACCTGACTCGATCCACCTTGTCCCTCGGTAGCCTGTACAGCTTGTCGTGTGGGGCTCCATACTGCAGCTTTCCATTTCCGATCTGCGCCTACAATTCGGCAGGACCCATCGGTGAAGAGGGCATAGCGTCTTTCACTCTCCGGCAGCTCATTATATGGGGGTGCTTCCTCGGCACGTGCTACTTTCTCCTCTGCTTCTTCTGAAGATAATTTAAAAGTCTCACCTTCAGGCCAGTTTGTTATGATTTCCAGAATCCCAGGGCGATTTGGGTTTCCAATACGGGCGCGCTGTGTGATGAGGGCAATCCAATTGCTCCACGTGGCATCAGTGGCATGGTGGGTAGAGGGAACCCTTCCCTTGAACATCCACCCCAGCACTGGCAGTCGGGGTGCAAGGAGAAGTTGTGTTTCTGTGCCGATCACCTCTGAGGCGGCCTGGACTCCTTCGTAAGCTGCCAAGATTTCTTTCTCGGTGGGAGTGTAGTTGACTTCAGACCCTCTGTAACTTCGACTCCAGAATCCTAGTGGTCGACCTCGGGTCTCACCAGGCACCTTCTGCCAAAGGCTCCAGGACAGACCATGGCTCCCGGCTGCAGAGTAGAGCACATTCTTTACCTCTGGTCCTGTCCTGACTGGGCCAAGGGCTACCGCATGAGCGATCTCCTGTTTGATCTGGGTGAAGGCTTGCTGCTGTTCAGGGCCCCAGTGGAAATCGTTCTTCTGGCGGGTTATGAGGTAGAGAGGACTCACGATCTGGCTGTACTCAGGGATGTGCATTCTCCAAAAGCCTATGGCGCCTAGGAAAGCTTGCGTCTCCTTCTTGTTGGTTGGTGGAGACATCGCGATGATCTTATTGAGGACCTCAGAAGGAATCTGACGCCGTCCGTCTTGCCACTTTACTCCCAGGAACTGGATCTCTCGGGCAGGTCCCTTGACTTTGCTCTTCTTGATGGCAAAACCGGCTTCCAGGAGAATTTTGATGATTTTCTCTCCTTTCCCAAATACTTCCGTTGCTGTGTCCCCCCACACAATGATGTCATCAATATACTGCAGATGTTCTGGAGCCTCACCCTTTTCCAGTGCAGCCTTGATCAGTCCATGGCAGATGGTGGGACTGTGCTTCCACCCCTGGGGCAGTCGGTTCCACGTGTACTGCACACCTCTCCAGGTGAAAGCAAACTGAGGCCTGCACTCTGCTGCCAGAGGAATGGAGAAAAAGGCATTGGCAATATCAATGGTCGCATACCACTTTGCTGCCTTGGATTCCAGCTCATACTGAAGTTCCAACATGTCCGGTACAGCAGCACTCAGTGGTGGTGTGACTTCATTCAGGCCCCGGTAATCCACCGTCAGTCTCCATTCTTCACTGGACTTACGCACCGGCCATATAGGGCTGTTAAAGGGTGAGTGAGCCTTGCTGACCACCCCTTGGCTCTCCAGATCCCGAATCATCTTATGGATGGGGGCCACAGAGTCTCTGTCAGTGCGGTATTGCCGGCGATGCACTGTTGCTGTAGCACTTGGTACCCGCTGTTCTTCAATTCTCAGTAGTCCTACAGCAGACGGGTTATCTGAGAGACCAGGCAGGGTATTCAGTTGTCTTATGTCTTCTGTCTCTACAGCTGCTATCCCAAAAGCCCAGCGATGTCCCTTTGGGTCCTTGAAATATCCACTCCTGAGATAATCTATGCCGAGGATGCATGGGGCGTCTGGACCAGTCACGATGGGGTGTTTCTGCCACTCATTCCCAGTTAAACTCACTTCAGCTTCCAGTACAGTCAGCTGCTGGGATCCTCCTGTCACCCCAGAAATAGAAAGGGATTCGGTCCCCACATACCTGGATGGCATCAGGGTGCACTGAGCGCCGGTGTCAACCAAAGCCGTGTATCTTTGTGGGTCAGACGTGCCAGGCCATCGGATCCACACAGTCCAATAGATCCGATTATCCCTTTCCTCTACCTGGCTAGAGGCAGGGCTCCTCTAATCCTGTTTTTGGTGCACGATGTTCTTCTCCTGTAAATGTTTTCCTGAGGTCCCTTCAAGAGGATCAGTCATATTATCACTTCCATTCTGTCTGGAGTTCTGTCCACAAGAGACTGGGGCAGTGTTGTACCTAGATGAGCCTCCTGAAGTGGATGTTTCTTTTTTCAATTCACGTACCCGGGCTGCTAAGGTGGAGGTGGGCTTCCTATCCCACTTCCTCATGTCTTCCCCATGCTCTTGAAGGAAAAACCAGAGGTCACGTCGTGGAGTTTGTTTTCTTTCCCTGACTGGAGTACGTCTGCTCCTGATGGCAGAGACTCGGGTTGGGTTTGGTGTGGCATGGAAAAATCTTTCTGTGAGCTCTTTCCTTAGTTTCTGATGGCTCTCTTCAATCAATCTCCGGACTTGCTCGGCTAGGTTTGTTTCTACCGATGAGACCTGGGTGCGTAGTGGGGCGGTGACAGTGTCCTCATAAATTCTCAGTTTGTTTGCTAACACGCCCACCTGGTCTTCGCCTTCCCTCCACTGCAGTGTTGCCAGGTAACGAGAGTATATCTCTGGTCCGAGCCGCGCGAATTTTAGCCACATTTGTGAAGTGCACCGGACATTATCTGGGCTCTTGGGGAATCTCTCGTTGTCTGAGAAAATGATCTCTAGCACGGCCAATTCCCTCAGGCATCGGATACCTTGTTCTATTGTGTTCCATTTCTTTTGGTGCATCTGGAGGTCTTCTTTGCACAGGTATCTGTCCCGTACACTCAGTAGCAATCGCCGCCAGAGGCTGAGAGTTTCCTGGGTTTTCCCAATCCCCTGGTCAATGACCACATCCTGAGACAGGGATCCCAGTTGTCTGGCCTCACTTCCGTCCAGAATAGTGTTGTTAGCTGCAGCGTCCCAGATACGGAGCAGCCAGGTCAAGATGGACTCGTTTGCCTGCCGGGTGAATTCCCTCCGTAGGTCACGCAGCTCCCCCAGGGATAGAGAGCGAGTGATGATCTCCGGCTCTGTCTCTTCTGCTTGGTGAGATGGTCCTGCTGCATCCTCATCAGTCGCTGTGCGGACTGACTTGCTCTTGGATTTCTTTTTCTGGACGGGGGCAACCGCTACTGGCTTTGGCTGTTCTGATTCAGCAATGGTCTGTGTTGAGACATTGACTGCTCCTTTGGTTCTTTTCCTCTTGCCTGCTGACTTGTTTCTTTTCTCCTCCTCTTTGAGAAGACGCTGTACAACACCAGGTATTGTTCTGTTTCTCAGCATAAGGTACACTGTGCTGGTCGCAGAGAAGAAAGAAAACAGAACTAACAGGAAGATTATGCCATCCTTAGCATCCAGAGAGAACTCAATGTTGTCAAAGATGGCTGTGCCTGGCCTGAAATGCTGGAAGAAACCACTCTCTCCTCCTAGCTCCAGAGGGTGGGTGCGATTGCTGAGGAGGTCCCAGACGAAGCAGCTCAGGTTAGGCCAGGCAGACAAAGTCGAGTATATATAACGAAAGGTATTTATCGCCTCACAGGTTACCATGCAATAGGCATAATAAACCAATACAGCAATTCTCATGCCATTCCCTGGTCGCAACAGGAGCAATGCAACGGGTAGATAGTTTCCCATTTGAGGGAAAATATATAGGGTAAGATACATTACCCACATAGACAGGCTGAGCATCATGGTGATATGATTTTCTGAGTTTCCCCAGGTCGAGCCCCACGTTGGGCGCCAAAATATGTGTTGGTTTGAAAACAAACTAGTGGGAGATCACAAGTCAAGATTGAAATTAAAAAAAATAAGTGAAATAATACAAGGAAAAGCACTGACAAAGTCAGATACAACCTAACACCCTGTTAGGGTGGTAGTAGCAGTTCAACTGAAGTAGTCCAGTTGAAGCGGTGATCTTGTGAAGGTCTAGTCTCTAGCTGAAGATCCAGTGTAGCTCTCGTCCTCTGGGAACCCAGTAGACAGGGCTAGCTCAGGCAGTTCCAAGGCTAGGTTATATCCAGGTGGGAACACCTGGCTCCTCTCTCCTCGGCAGAGCATCTCACAATGGGATGAGATAAGTCCATGAGTCACACGGTGGGTCCCTGATGGCCCATTGCCTGTCATGCGGGGTGGGTCGTTAGTAGCTGGTAACAGCTCACGGATGGCCCATTGTCTGTCATCCGGAGTGGGTCATTAGCAGGTGATGGCAGCTAACGGCCCACAGCTGGTGGTAATAGAATACTTAACTACATCTATATTGCAACCTAGGACACTCAATAAGAACAAGAATGTGCATGCTGTATTCTGTTCATTGCTTTTGCAAGAAGAGCTTGTCACATTGAAGTCACTCTGGCTTAAGTAAGATTTAGGTGATAAAATACAAAACAAGTTTCATTCTTCCAGTAGAATCTATGAGAAATGGGTGCCTTCTGAATTGAAGTCAGGCAGCAGTCTGAAAAAGTGAAATATTCATGTCACAACTTTTACTAATTTATATTTCAGATTAAGTAATTTCTAAGACATGCTGGCTAGCAAAGAATATATGAAAATAGCATGAAAGCAGACATGGTTGTTTAATTGCCATAAAGAATTGTTACAAATTTTATATTAGAAGTTCGTAGCAAATTTTCTGCTTAAGAGATGCAGGTATATTTTCAGTGTAGTCATTTATATTGCATCCTACCAGGTTTACTATGTTTCATTAAAGAGCAGTAGCTGTGTTAATTGTTAGTCTGAGAAGCAGCTCAAATTAGGAGAGGATTCCTCTTGTCACTTAAATTAACTGACCAGAAGTAAGAACAGAATATAGCAGTTGATATTAACAAATTCACAAGCAGGCACTTTTAGAAATATAATATTGAACATTTATTAGGAGAACAAAGACTTACAGCCAGGCGGGAGTGGCTGGTTTGCCTTATTCTCAGTCCCGCACCCTATTCATTTTAATGTGCACTTAAGTACTTTCTGTAACTGTTACATATTCATTAAGTCCAAAAAAAACCTATTTACACTTCAATCATTCCTCCTTCTTTACTCTATGCTCCCATCTTGGCCTTTTGGTTTGTCTCAGGGCTGAAGGCTGAAGTCTTCTATAGCCCTAATTCAAGTTGTGGCTGACAACTTCTCAGGGAGGTGTGACTGTAGATCACAGATTTCCTGGGATGCATGAGATCTGTTTCTTTTTATTCCTTCAGGGCGTCTTGATCTCTGGCTTTGTGGCTTATCAGTTTAAAAGACATCTATTACCATGTATTTCTTACCACATTTCTAGCATACTACAACTATTACATAGTTATAATTCACTCTAACTTTGTTTCTACTTAACTATATTTTATCCTAGTGCTACTTTACACAGTACCTTATCACTTGTAAATGTTAAATTCATATATGCAAAAGCCAACATTCACTATTCACTAATTTATCTCACAGTTAATGACTAAAATTTCCAAATTATGCTATAGATTAAGATCTAATCATCAAGACAGAATGGAAAGGGTTGTGTAAGTCTCCAGGGAAATGATAATATCCAATTTTGTTATTAGAGCCATTTTTACAGGAGACATGGAAGGATTTAGTACACAAATAGCAGAAATAGGGTTCTTTAGCTACTTCTCAGTACTGTAAGCAACAGTTAAAAATATATATATAGGGTTTAAGTGTTTCTTCATGTTCAGGGCTGGAAGCATGGAGTGTCTGGTATTGAGAGGAAAAGAGGGTTAGTCTTATTCATATGTAAACCCAATACTAATCTGTGCCACTGTCTCGGTTTAGAGACAAGTTCTGGGAGAAAATGCTCTGGAATGAATGTTTCCTCTAAAGAAAAGGGTTTTAGCAATCCCTTCCCGCCGATACGTAATAAATTTTAGTGGATGAAAGTGAAAAACTGTTTATTTGACAAACAAGGTGCCCACATGGCATGGGAGAATGAATAAGTGTTAGATATTGAACTGTCAGAACTTTACCCACCCCACCCGCCCCGCCCCCCCCTCCCAGCAGAAGAAACAAACCCAAAATGCCAGGGGAAGAGAAACAAACTCCACCAGCCATGTGCTAGGGTAAAACAAAATGGCGGACAGCTTTATCTCGGGGAAGGAAGAAAAAAATCCACGCAGCAGCTCAGCGGAGAAGAAAAGAGATGGGCGTGATAAATTACAATCAGTTTAGTTCACGAACTATTTAAAAAGGGTGATAGGCCTTAGGTTGCCTTTCCATTTATTTTTCTTTTTGCTGTTATGAAAACGATTCTTGCTTTAAACCAATGAACTCGGGCAAGCTGATGGCAACCCCCACAGGATGTTTGCAAGCGGCATTTGCCCAACCCCCACGGGTCAGATACAAAAGGAATTTGACTCAGGGGCCATAAAGTCTCCCCCCTACCAAGAGTCCTGTGCGACCCCCACGGTGAGACCATCCCAGGAGGCCCAGTAACAACCACTCAACGCAGAGCACGACAGCCTAGACGACTCAGCAGCCAATCAAGGATTCATGAAGGGACGCCAATCAAGGCATACGGAGGGAGTGAGTTACAAAGGATTATAAAAAGTTCACTCTCTGCAAACTGGGGCGCAGTGCATAGAGGTATGCTTGAACCTCTGCCCGTCCAGCGCTGTCTTGACTGATATCCGCTTGCTTTTTTTAATTAATAAATTCTTTAATTGGATATACGTCTCTGATTGGATAATGAGGCTCTATTTATAACAATTTGGTGCCATGACTCGGATAGGGAAATTCCCCTGGAGTTCCCCAAAGGGAGGCGCCCCGTCGTGATTTGACGGCCTGGAGGGGACACTCCACTGGCGCACCCCTACCCGACGAACCTAAATTTCGGATATCAGCCAAGGGTTCAAGGCCCCTGAAATTCAGTGCACAGAAGCCACAAGACGCCGGACAGCGAAGTGTGAGTATCGGTTGAGATACAGAGACACACACGGCGTGGGTGGTCGGGGTGGTTTTCCCGGAGTGCAGCGTGTGAGACGTCCATCTACGGACGAAGTGATTGGGACTCCCCAGTAGCGCAGTTCCTGTTCCCCGCGAGGGGTCAGGTCGCGACCGGGAAAAAGCGAGTGTTGTGTTGTGGGTGAGTGTGAGGGCACTCCGGAAGATGGGACAGGGGAAGAGCAGGCCTCCTGACTCCATGAAAAGGAATGGGAGACTCCCAGGGATTCTCCCTGGCAGTCCATTGGGCATACAGCTGAAATACTGGGCTGATGACCCCCGGACCCAGGGGAAGAGTAAAAATAAAATGATTAACTATTGAGTGGCAATTTGGGGAGGAAAACAGATTAGGGCAGACTCTCTATATTGGCCAGCCTTTGGATCCGACGAGGAATCCCTATGTCAAGCTCTAAATCTCTGGGTTAACAGCAAAAGACCATTTAACCAAGAAGAGAGCGACTATGCAGCTCTTTGGCTCCCTTACGGGAGGGGGGCGGGAGTGTTTGTGCTCCAAGGAAAAGACAGACGAAAGAAGTCTGTTGACACACCCCCACCATACGCACCACCATCTCCTGCAGCTCCACCACAGCGGGAGGGGGGAGGTGCGGCTTTGTTACACCAGGAAGAGGGGGGTGTAGCTCCGTTAGCCCAAGGAGGGGGAGGTAGCGTGGCTCTGGGGGGAGGTGCGGCTTTGTTACACCAGGAAGAGGGGGGTGTAGCTCCATTAGCCCAAGGAGGGGGAGGTACCGTGGCTCTGGGGGGAGGTGCTGAGCCATCGTCTCCTGGGAAACGGGAAAGTCCCTTATCTGAGACTAACATTCCACAAGGTCCGATTACCCGGAGCAGAGCTCGTAATTTATATCCCCTGAGGGAAGTGGCTATGGGGATGGTAAACCAAGAGGGGGGGTGGCCAAGTACCTGGCATAGGGTATGTGGAAGTTCCCCTGAATTCCATGAATGTCCGGGAATTTAAAAAGGAAATGGGACATCTTTTAGAAGATCCACTTGGGGTAGCAGAGCAAGTGGATCAATTCCTGGGTCATAGTCTCTATACATGGGATGAGTTACAATCAATTTTGGGGATACTTTTCACCATAGAAGAGAGACGCATGATCCGTACGGCAGGCATGCGTATTTGGGAAAACCAACACCCACAAGGTCCCATGGGTGATATAAAATGGCCATTGCAAAGGCCCAATTGGGACAATCAAAACCCACAAGATAGGGTTAACATGCACGACTTGAGAGCTATTATAATTCAAGGAATAAAGGAGGCTGTGCCTAGAGGGCAAAATATGCACAAAGCCTTTAATGAGAATCAAAAGAAGGATGAGGATCCAACCACCTGGTTGGAAAGGCTAAGGAAAAACTTGCAATTATACTCTGGAATAGATTCTGATAATCCGGCAGGCCAAACCCTGTTAAAAGTGCAGTTTGTGTCAAAGGGATGGCCTGACATTCGGAGAAAATTGGAGAAGTTAGAAAATTGGCAAGAGAGAGGGTTAGATGAATTGTTAAGGGAGGCACAGAAAGTGTATGTGAGAAGGGAAGAGGAAAGTTATAAAAGGCAAGCCAGAGTGATGGCCGTGGTGGTGCGGAGTGAACAAGGAAATGCAAGAAGGCAAGAAAAGGAAAGTCAGCTCCTTCGGTCTGAGAGCTTGCGGGCTGAGAGAGAGTTCCACCCCCCCCAGAGAAGGGAAGGAAGAGATATGAGTAAAGTTGTGTGTTTTTACTGTCAGAAACCAGGGCATGTGAAAAGAAATTGCAGGCAGAGGATCGCCGATGAGAAAATGTTTGCCGAGGAATAGGGCTGTCAGGGGCTGTATTTGCTGGGGTCACATAAGACCGCCGAGCCCTTGATAAAAATTCGAATAGGACCCCAGCAACAAGAATTTGAGTTCCTTGTAGACTCAGGAGCTGAAAGATCAACAATTCAATCCTTGCCATTAGGGTGTAAAATTTCCAGAGATACAGTACAAGTGATTGGGGCCAAAGGAGAACCTTTTGGAGCATCTGTGATTAAGGATGTACTATTTGAAACACCATCTAAATTAGGGGTGGGGTCACTACTACTATTACCAGAAGCAGAATTTAACTTGTTGGGACGAGATTTAATGGTTGAATTAGGCATTGGGTTACAAATAAAAGAGAGCGAATTGCAAGTTAAATTATATACCTTGTCTACTCGAGACGAACAACAAATTGACCCACAAGTATGGTATACACCAGATACTGTGGGTAAACTTAATATTGAACCAATCACAGTTACTCTCAAAAACCCAGAGATACCGATTGAAATACAGCAATATCCAATATCTAACGAAGGCAAGAAGGGTCTGCAATCAGAAATAAAACGATTATTAGAACAAGGTATCCTTGAACCATGCATGTCTCCCTATAATACTCCAATTCTGCCAGTTAAGAAACCAGACGGCAGCTACCGATTAGTCCATGATCTAAGGGAGATAAATAAAAAGACCATTGAGCGATTCCCAGTAGTAGCCAATCCATACACTATCTTAAGCCAGCTGGGACCACATGATATATGGTACAGCGTCATAGATTTAAAGGATGCCTTTTGGACTTGTCCACTCGATGTAAACTGCAGGGATTACTTTGCATTTGAATGGGACGATCCAGAAACACATATTAAACAGCAACTCCGATGGACTGTACTGCCTCAAGGATTCACAGAGTCCCCTAATTTATTTGGCCAAGCACTAAATCAAATTTTACAAAATTACCAACCAGGACCTGCTGTAAAATTAATTCAATATGTAGATGACCTTCTCATAGCCGGACAGCTTGAAGAAGGTGTTCGACGAGAAAGTATTAAACTATTAAACTTTCTAGGTTCTCAAGGACTGAAAGTGTCCAAATCCAAATTACAATTCACAGAACAAGAAGTAAAGTACCTGGGACACCGGTTAGTAAATGGGACCAAGAAATTAGATCCTAGTCGAGTCCAGGGCATATTAGATATGCCCCCTCCGAGAACCAAAAAGGAAGTCAGGCAACTACTAGGACTGTTTGGATATTGCAGGCAGTGGATTTTGAGCTACAGCCAAAGAGTAAAATTTCTATACGAAAAGCTAACTCATGAGGGCTTGCTAAAATGGACAGAGCAAGATGATGAAGCTTTTCAAGTTTTAAAACAAGAATTAATTAATGCTCCTGTGCTAAACCTCCCAGATTTAACAAGGCCTTTCTGTCTGTTTGTGAATGTAGATGAGGGCACGGCGTATGGGGTGCTAACTCAGGATTGGGCTGGGAGCAAAAAGCCTGTGGCTTATCGGTCTAAACTATTGGAACCAGTGAGTAAAGGGTGGCCCACTTGCTTACAGGCGGTAGCTGCAGCCACTCTGATGGTGGGGGAGACAATAAAAATCACCTTTGGAAGTGAGATCTGGGTATTTTCACCACATGACATAAGGGGGATTCTAGCCCAAAAAGCGGACAAATGGATTACTGATGCCAGGTTACTAAAGTATGAAGGAATGTTGGTGGCATCACCTAAACTGACTTTAGAAACCACATCCCTCCAAAATCCGGCACAATTTCTATATGGAACCCCCTCCACAGAACCACTGACACATAATTGCCTTCGAACTATAGAAGAACAAGCAAAAATCAGGCCTGACCTCGAAGAGGAAGCACTTGGGGAGGGCAGAGAACTCTATATAGATGGGTCTGCCAGGGTGGTAGAAGGAAAGAGAAAATCAGGCTATGCAGTGATTGGTGAAAACTTTGAAGTACTTCAGTCAGGACCCTTAAGTCCTGCTTGGTCAGCGCAGGCTTGTGAGTTATATGCCTTGCTGCTGGCATTAAAAATCCTGGGCTCCAGTAAGGGGACAATTTATACGGATTCCAAATATGCTTTTGGGGTAATACACACATTTGGAAAAATATGGGAAGAAAGAGGCCTGATTACATCTCGGGGAAAAGAACTAATCCATGAACAGCTAATTAAAGAGATCCTAAAAACAGCCAGGAAACCAGAGCGATTGGCTGTGGTACATATAAAAGGACACCAAAAGGGGATTAGTAAAACTATCCGGGGTAATAACGTAGCAGACCAGGAAGCCAAACGTGCAGCTTTACTATATATAAGAATTGTGAGTAAGCCTGGTGATCCCTGGAGACATCCCCGGTTAAGTTGTGAGAGCTGCAGACAAGATCCCGAAAGTGAACCCTGTTATTCCTGTCTAAAGGAATTAGACCCAATGGATGCATTTGTGTGTAGCTGCTACAATCCTTACAGAAACTACTGCTATGCTTGTAATACAGATACCGAAGATCATGAGAAACTTGCCTACAACCCTTACTGTAGAGACATAGAATATGTCGTGCCAAAGTTACTAACATTTACTACAAAAGAAAAAGAGAAACTAACACAAACGGGAGCAGTTGAAAATCCAGAAGGGAAATGGATGCTGGCTGATGGGAGGGAGATCTTACCCAAGAGCATGGCACTTCGGGTATTAAAGAAATTACATGAGAAAACACATTGGGGAACACAAGCCTTGGTGGACCACTTTGCCAATAAATATATGTGTCTAGGGGTGTACAACCTAGCTAAACAGATAACTATGGGGTGTATAACCTGTCAAAGAGTAAACAAACAGCATTTGAGAAAAGCAGTCCCAGGGGGAAGGGAGTTGGCTCATCGCCCATTTTCACATGTGCAAGTAGATTTTACTGATTTACCCCAAGTGGGACGATATAAGCACTTGCTTGTTATCGTAGACCACCTAACCCACTTTGTGGAGGCCATTCCTACAACTAGAGCCACAGCACAAACTGTTACTAAAACTTTATTGGAACACAGAATTCCCAGGTATGGGTTAATTGAAGTCATAGACTCAGACAGAGGACCACATTTTGTCTCTAAAGTATCTAAATTAGTTGCAGAAGCATTGGGAATCCGTTGGGAACATCACACACCTTGGCACCCACAAAGTTCGGGGAGGGTGGAGCGTATGAATGGAGAAATAAAAAAACAATTAACTAAATTAATGCTTGAAACAAAAATGAGCTGGGTAAAGTGCTTACCACTAGCTTTATTAAACATCAGGACACAACCTTGCTCAGATATCGGAGTGTCACCGTTCGAAATGTTGTATGGAATGCCCTTTGATGCAGAAATCCCTGCAGATCATCCTAAAATCTCTGATGCTCATTTACAAGCTTATATTAATCAGTTGTTTAAACGGAGAGAAAAACTACGACAAAAGGGCTTGGTAGTTCAAAGACCTCCCTTCTGGATACCAATACACAAACTCCAAGTGGGAGACGAGGTACTAATAAAATCATGGAAAGAATCCACACTAACCCCTCAATGGGAGGGACCTTATGTTGTCTTACTCACCACAGAGTCTGCCATACGAACTGCTGAGAAAGGGTGGACTCACGCCAGCCGTGTGAAGAAGTTCACCCGAGACCCGACGTGGCAGGTTATCCCATCGCAACAGCCTGAGGACTTAAAGCTAAGGCTTAAGAAACAATAAGTTTCCTATAACTCACATGAATCCTGTTAACATTCATTTAAAGAATCCTGCTTACAGTTATAGATCTGAATATGCTCTCGGCCTATATGCACAAGATTATGTGATTAAATGTTATGATACTAATTGTGATTGTTATCCTTTTGTGTGCTTTGTTCGTAAGGTATGCAATGAAAAGTGGTGGATCCATTGCAGAAAGGAGAGACCCCCATCAGGGGTTTGCCTCCCTTGCTATAAAGCAGAAAGAGCTGAGACAATGCAAATGTTACAATTGGCACTTAACATGGGCAGATTGGAAAAGGGGTCTAAAGAATGGTGGGAGACCTTCGCCCATGGCATTTACCCCGACTTGTACTGTTATCACTCCAATGAACCCAGACCCATGGTGGCTGAGCTTGTTAAGAGCGAATGCAGAGTCAAACTTGCGCACTTACCCTGCTCGAAAGGAGCAGTCAAACACACAAACTGGATTAGTTACCAGAACCGCTGGAAGCAGCGGCACAGGTGCTTCACAGAGGTCTATCCTTGCTGCTGAGAAGATGGGCACCCCTGTGGCTGGAAGCAACCCAGTCGACAGGCGAAGCAGAAGTGAGAAACCATATGTGAGAATGCAACCTGGGAATAAGACTCTGAACTTCCTTTTCACGAAACGGAGTGAACCGGGATATTTGCCAATCAAATTGGAGAACCATCTGACATTGTTTAAAATATCAAAAGCAGTGAGATCCTCCACTCAAGCCTTGCATATATATTATGTGTTACTGATAATAGCCTGTTCCATGCCATGTAGCAATGCAACCTTGACACTCTCACACCACCCACACCAACCGTTTAAGTGGACACTAGGCAGGTTAGACAAATCTACTGTAATACAAACTCACATTATGGTAGGAGCCCCAGTTTTCACCGTCACCTCGTGTGACATGGTCGATTACTCATCCTGTGAAAACCCAGAAACACGAGCAAAAGGATGGGTGGGACCAAGAGCCTTTTACATGTGCCCTAATCCAAATCCAGCAGACACTAAGAGGGGCCAGATTTGGTGCGTCAAACAAAATTCGTACTGTGCGTGGCACAGTTGTGAAACTATAAACTCGGTTTATCCTCCAAGAGCCAGAAAAGATCAATTTATCACAGTCTGGTGGGGACCATACGGGTGCAAACCACCTAAATATAACCGGGGACCTTCTGCCTATAATCCATATGCCAAGAGAGGTTTAGTAGAAGAGAAGAATGGAGTTCCTTGTCAATTTGCAGACATACATGTGGAACAACCCGATGATCCAGGGTGGATAATTGGAAAAAAATGGGAATTTAGACTTTGGATTCCAAGCAATAGTCCCAATAACAAACCGGGAAATGGCCTCAGTCAAGATCCGAAAGGCCTTTTTTACATAAAAAAGGAAATAGTCCTTCCAGACCCACAACCTATAAGTCCAAACACAGCAATCAATCCACGGAATATGCTACCAGAAACTAACATCACAGATTCAGATAATCTATGGAAATTAGTAAAAAATAGCTACTATGCTTTAAATGCTACTAATCCTAACTTAACAGAACATTGCTGGCTTTGTTATAGCTCTAAACCACCCTTTTATGAAGCTATTGCTATTGATGGAAGAGAGACTAAAACCAATGACAGCAATCCAACCCAGTGTAAATGGAGAAGTGACTTAAATATAAGAGCTGGAATCACCTTAGCACAAGTAACTGGAACTGGCACCTGCATTGGTCAAGTGCCACAAGAAAAACAAAGCCTGTGCAGTAAAATTGTGGAAAATCCTAACAATCAAAAACCAGCTAGATGGTTGTTACCCGTAAAAAATGCACATTGGGTTTGTGCTAGTGTTGGAGTCACCCCGTGCATACCCTCAAATGCTTTTAAAACCACGGATCATTGCATTCAAGTCATGATTATTCCCCGACTTACTTACCACTCTAATGAATATGTGCTGGATCATCACATGATACCAGAACACCCTTTAATAAAAAGAGAGCCAATCACAGCTATAACCATTGCCACTTTATTAACATTAGGGGCTACTGGAGCCAGCACTGGTATAGCTTCTCTCGTACAACAAGGAAAAGAGTTTTCCGCACTAAGAACAGCAGTTGATGAAGACCTTGTAAAAATTGAAAGTTCTATTACTGCATTAGAAAGTTCTCTAAGATCTCTGTCTGAAGTTGTATTACAACACGGAAGGGGCTTAGAGATTTTGTTCGCACATGAGGGTGGATTGTGTGTGGCTCTAAATGAAGAATGCTGTGTGTATGCTGACCATACTGGAGTAGCCCGAGATGCAATGGCAGAGCTACGAAAAGGACTAGAAAAGCGTAAACAAGAAAGAGAGGCCACACAAGCATGGTATAAAAATTGGTTCCAATCTTTTCCCTGGTTAACAACCTTACTATCCACCATTGCTGGACCCCTAATTATGTTAATCCTAGCCCTAACGTTCGGACCTTGCATTTTTAATCGTCTAATTACACTTGTTAAAAGCCGTTTAGAAGCAGCACATCTATTGCCTATTACAATACAGTATGAGGGCATTCCAGTTAATGAAGATTTGGCTCTCGAAGATGAGGATGACTTATAGACAAGTTAGTCACCACTGTCAGAGCCTAGATTATCATCCAGACAAATTCGTGAACTAAATGAACATGAGAGAGGGGGGAATTGTGATAAATTACAGTCAGTTTAGTTCACGAACTATTTGGAAAGGGTGATAGGCCTTAGGTTGCCTTTCCATTTATTTTTCTTTTTGCTGTTATGAAAACGATTCTTGCTTTAAACCAATGTACTCGGGCAAGCTGATGGCAAGCCCCACAGGATGTTTGCAAGCGGCATTTGCCCAACCCCCACGGGTCAGATACAAAAGGAATTTGACTCAGGGGCCATAAAACCTCCCCCCTACCAAGAGTCCTGTGCGACCCCCACGGTGAGACCATCCCAGGAGGCCCAGTAACAACCACTCAACGCAGAGCACGACAGCCTAGACGACTCAGCAGCCAATCAAGGATTCATGAAGGGACGCCAATCAAGGCATACGGAGGGAGTGAGTTACAAAGGATTATAAAAGTTCGCTCTCTGCAAACCGCGGCGCGGTGCATAGAGGTATGCTTGAACCTCTGCCCGTCCAGCGCTGACTTGACTGATATCCGCTTGCTTTTAATTAATAAATTTTTTAAATTGGATCTACGTCTCTGATTGGATAATGAGGCTCAATTTATAAGAATGGGAACCTGATGAACCTCCGATGTTGGCCTTTTCTTTGCTGCAGATGATAGCGGGTGGATTTAAAATCCTTTCTTTTGTTGGTTCAGCCTTTCCCAAGGTCCGGGGCCAGGCAGAGCAGCTCCCTGCAGGTCCGCCGACTGTCTCCCCAGGTGATTTAGGGTAAAATAGAAATTTTTAATTTAAAAGAACTAGAAGTTGGATAATAATAATAATATTCTTGAACTGATTTAGAGAGCCAGAGATTGGATAATGATTTACTAAGATTTGCCTGCTGTAAACCATTTATTATTCCCTTAATGAATTTGTGCCTACCTGGTATCGGCGAGGATGGAGAGAAGAGAGCCAAATAATTGAGAGAAACCACCAAGTGTAACCGAGCATCCTGCCCTTGGACCCCAGGACCGGTACAAGTTGGCTCTCAGGCTTGGACTTGGACCAAGAACCAAGAGAGCATGCGCAAGGGAACAGGGTGAACAGTTCATCGTGATAAAGAGTATGGATCATGTAGTAATCAATCATTTGGGACCCTTGCCCACAATTAATCTGGGACACTGCGCTTGCGCGGGCATATTTAAATGAACTTTGAACTCATTATAATACGAAGTGGGGCTAGATAATGAATATGTATAGGGGCTTTGTCTAATTTTATGCATATGTAATCTGTAACCTAATATAAACCAAGTGAAGTGCTGCTGAGGGTGTGCATGCCTTTGGAGGGGCTACCCCCCCATGCACCCCAGCTGGAATAAACACATACCTACTTCATAACTATCTGAGTTGTGGAGTCAATTCCGTGCTTCATTTGGCACCCCAGGTGGACAAGATTTGCCTGGCTGCAGGATCGACTGAGGGTCTGACATCCTAGGCGCGCCCCGGATTTTCCTGGAGGACCTCCGCTCCTCGGCCGCTCACTGCGGGGGCAAACAACGACCACCTGCTACAGCGGAGAAACAGTATGTGTTTTGGGTAGGGCTGCTGGTAAGACACAGAGAGACGTCCTGTGCACAGCATTGTCCCTGAGTGGTGAGCTTGCAAGCGACTGGTTAGGGCTGGCTAAGGGAAATCGGCGAAGTAATTCGTCGTCCTTAGCTGGCAGGGGGGGATTCGCTGTCCGGTAGAGCGGCCGCGAGCGATTCTGGTGGTGAATTGAGTGGATCCCTAAGGAAACTAGTTTGAAAGAGAACTAGTTTGAAGTATTGTTAACACCGGTGTTGTGTATGTGTGTGGGGTGCAGATTAGTCTGCACGAGCAAATGAGAAATTAAGTGTGAGGCAAATGGTCTAATAGAAGTGAATATTTGGGTATGGTTGTGAATTATTAGCTTTGGTGTATGAGTGTGGGTTTTTTTGGAATTTTTGTTGTACTTTGCTGCTGTGGTCGTAAAAGCGCTTGTTGTGTTGTATTACGTGTTTATTGTTGTGTTAAGGTGAGTGAGCGTATGCAGTTGTTTGAAATTGTTGTGGTAAGTGAATAAAGAGAAACTTTTACCGTGGCCAGTCAGAGACACTGTTTTTTTTTTCAGTGACTACATCAAAAGAACATAGCTGTGCCACAGTATGATTAGTGGGTTTGCAGGCTTGCGGAGTTAAGAGATACTATTTTTTATTGACCTGTCAGAGAGTAACTGCGCAGGTTGTAAAGAGAATAAGTTGGTACATTATAAAAGTTTTGTGTGGACAAAATTACCAAGTTTTTTTTTAGCAGTGGAATTTTAGAAAATATTGGGAATATTGAGTTAATTTACTTAGTGAACATAGGAGCATATAAAGAGTGGTTGCCTTTTTATTTCTTTTTTTCTTCTTTCCCCTTCCTCCCTCTCAGTATTTTATTTTTCTTTCTCTCTCTCTCATACCAGCTTGGCTTTGAGTGAAATTAATGAGATGCTTGTCTGATGCCAAAAAAAAATACCTTTCTGTTTTGAATGTAAAAATAATTACTGTAAGATTTGGGCATTGTGTGAGTGTGCTGTGACAAAGTGGTCAGAAGCAGCTGATATTGCCTTAGTGTGTGGAAAGAGTCATTTAGTTCCTGAAACCTGGT